>NW_005843489.1:33605-37014 GCF_000455745.1 Alligator sinensis
CCAGACGTATCCCTATCCTAAGGACCCAATTGTCAAACCCATGGAGTTTAACAGCTTCGGGGGACCTTGGAACTGAGTAACACTCACGGAGATACAGCTGCTCCGTGGGAACGAATTCTTGAACCCCGCGGAGCCTGATTCACTCCGGGGTCAAGGAACCGAGTTTATTAGAGTCCTCCACCAAGAACTCAAGTGGAGCTGAGCCTGGAAAGCTGACCAGCCTACACCGCGACCACCTTGGGTGTAAGTAAATAATCTTTTCAATCAACCATTACGCCTCCGTGACTGATTCTAGCTTGAGCGTACCAAACCGCACCGCGGTTTTTTCCAACCCCGTGTATCCGGGCTACCGGCCACAGCCTGTGTACACACAAAGACGGGCCCCCGGCTCGCCCCCGCTCACAATGGGATCAGGAGAGAGCTCGCACATGGCGACCCAGGCGAGATCGGGAGTCGGCCTGCACAGTGACCACCAGTATCTGGGGGAACGTTTGTTCACCAGAGCGCCCCAAGGGATGATGACTAGGTCGAATGGTCATAAACTACTACAAGACCGTTTCAGGCTGGACATAAGGAAGAATTTCTTTACTGTCTGAGCCCCCAAGGTCTGGAACAGCCTGCCACCGGAGGTGGTTCAAGTGCCTACATTGAACACCTTCAAGAGCAAACTGGATGCTTATCTTGCTGGGATCCTATGATCCCAGCTGACTTCCTGCCCTTTGGGCAGGGGGCTGGACTCGATGATCTTCCGAGGTCCCTTCCAGCACTAATGTCTATGAAATCTATGAAATCTATGAAGCTATTCCACAGAATTTTGCCATGGCCATGAACTAGAATGAGCTGATAAGTATGGGGAGGGGGGATGCATTAACAGGTGTGCCATGGAAAATTTCTATTAATGTAAGTATGCGTGGGGCTGGAAAAGGTTTGGAAACAGTCTTAAAGCAGCACATTTCAAATGCCTCTCTTCTGTCTGTCATGGATACTTCTTATTAAGCATCCATGCCCACAGCCATAAAGCATCATAGGGATGACCTTAGCATGCAGCAAATGTAACTTTACATTCAGTGTAATATTCCTGCTTGTCCAGATTTTTTTTAGCTTTGTTAATTAGCTGGTGGCAATGGGTATTCTGGTCTTGACTTCCTTTTCAGATGTTAAGTCTTCTGTGATGGCTGCTCCCAGACATTTAAAACTTGTTAGTTACTCTTTCTAGTTTTTCTTTGCCGATCTTCACATCAACATTTCTGGTGGTGGTCTTGGAGGTTGCCATCACTTTGCTTTTCTCAGCACTGGTTTCCATTCTGTAGCTTTTTGCAGCTTTGTCTAGCATTTCTGTAAGCTCTTGAAGCTTTGCTGATATTGATCTGAAAAGCACAGGTTGTTGATCCTCCACCCTCCAACTGATACAGTTCCTGTGAAATTCTCTAAGGTATCTGACATGATTTGCTTGAGGTAGAGGTTGAAAAGGCATTGTAAGAGCAGGCAACCTTGGTGCACTCTTACTGAAGTCACAAACCATCCAACGATGTTGTTGTCAATACAAGGATGCAAACAGTGGAGTGATGAAAGTTCTTTTATTAGTGTTATCAGGAATCTGCTGTTGTTATGCTTCTTCATTGTGAGCCAAAGTGCTTTGTGGCACCCCCTATCAAAAGTTTTCTTGAAGTCTATGAAGTTATGGTGAAGTTCTTTTTGGTGATCATGGTACTTTTCACACAGTACTTGGAAGTTGAAGATTTGCTCTCTGGTACTTCCCACTCTGAACCCAGCTTGCTCTTCCACCAGCATGGTCTCTAGTTGAGGCTTGAGTCTGTTCAGTATTATTTTTAGAAATACTTTGCTGATCAAACTGATGGTGCGGTAGTTTGTGCATTTGTGGAGATTCCCCTTTTTAGGAAGGGGAATGATGACTGACTTCATCCACTTGGTTGGCCAAGTTTTCTCCCTCCATGTCATGTTGCAAATGTTGTGAAGTGTGCTTGTTATGTTGTCACCTGTCTTCAAGAGTTCTGCAGGTATGTTGTCTACCCCAGGTGCTTTCTCATTCTTCAGGCTTCTAATGGCTTCTTCTTTTTCTTCTCTTGAGATGTTTGGGTCTTCCTCTTCAGTGCTTCCAGATCCTCCTTCCCTTTCTCTAGTTGGTCAAGTACTTCAGGCCCCATATGGATGTTTTAGTTGTAAAGTTCCTTTGTGTACTCCACCCATCTCTTGTGTATTGCATTGTTCTCAGTAAGCAATTTTCCATTCTTGTCTTCCACTGCCATTGTTCTTGCTTGGTAGGTTTTGGTCATCTTCTTCAGGCTCCCAAATGCTTTCTTTCTGTTTTTCTCAAAACCACTTTGAATTTCTTCACACCTGGTTAGAATCCAGTCTTTCTTTCACCTTTCTTATTTCATTTCTTACATTCCTATTTGCTTCTCTGTAATTGAGACTGCCAGATTCTGAATCAAAGTGTCACTTTTAGTGTTTGTCGTGCATCACACATTTCCATGATTTTGTTGTTCATCCATGGTTGATTCTTTTTCTTAGATCTTCCAAGCAAATCTTCTGTTTCTCTGACTGCTCGAGTGAATCTATCTGTAATGTTTTATGTCAATTAGCATTAGGAGTGGTTCAAATTTTCCTCCAATTTTTATGTTGAAGTCAGCTTTTATTGTCGGATCCCTGAGCTTTTCTAGATCATATTTGACTCTTGGTGTATTTTTGTTTGCAATCTTCTTCAGTTTCAGCTTAATTGTTATCATTACTAAATTGTGGACACTGCCAACATCAGCTCCAGGAAATGACCTGGTCTTATTTAGGTTGATGCTTGAGCAGAATTGATTCTACATGAGTATGTAGTCTAAGTGATTCTTGCAAGTGCCCTCAGGGGACATCCATGTCATTCTTCTTGATAGTTTGTGTGGGTAAAGTGCATTGGCAAGTACACCTGAGTAGGATAATTAAATAACCAGAAGAGACTCAAAGCAGAAACCCATATCCTGCCATTGTCTTAAAAAATCCAATATTTTTGACAATGGGAAATTAATAAACTCTTGATTGGGATAAGAAAAAAATGCAACTACATGATACGTGGTTTACAGATGGGGGAGCAAGAAAGGCAATATATTTCTGTAGCAGTTTAAGTGTGTCAAGGTGGAAAGGACTGTATCTGAAATTAAAAGAGCTACCAAGGAAATTTCACATGATATTCTTTTATTAATCAGGGAGCTCTTGAATACTGTAGAACTTTTCTTTTCCAAAGTGAATTTTATCTGCTCTTATCTAGAAAATTATATGAATTCATGGCTAGGCACTCTATATCAAAAAGCGGAACATAATGAGGCCGATCTATCTGATTTTAAACTACAGTGGCTGAATTAACACTGTTAGATCTCATTTAAGTAATGTTAATAATTTTTTCAGT
>NW_005843489.1:37094-53286 GCF_000455745.1 Alligator sinensis
GTAGGGAAATTAATAGCACCTTAGCATCAATTGTTTAAATCCAGAATAATTGAACAGCAGTCAGTGTGTTACTCTTGATATACATCAGTGTTTTTAAATTAAAACTTTGTTAGCACCACTGTCCACCAGATAGTGCTTAGGGATTGTTAAAGCACAATTAACCTTTTAAATACAATGTGAAATATAAAGACAGCCAAAGTCTAACTTTATGAGTACAACAAATACTATTTTAGCAGTTTATTCAGAGAGAGAAAAACATTCAATACAATAATCTCACCCAATCCCAGATGTTACTTTGCTCAACAGAAAAGATGGCCTCTCAGTTCCTGAAACCAAAGGGTATGTCGTTGGCTGGGACAGTCCAGACAGGTATTGAAGGCTGGATTTATGACAACAATGACAACACACACAACTTTCTTGCTGCCCCCTTTTATCCTTTTCTTCAACTTCACTCCTTCAATGACTCTGCTTTCAGATTGGTCTCTGTGCGATCAGCATACTGCCAATATATTATCCTGTTACCATATTTCTTTGTTCAACACACCTATCATGAGCACACCTCTTAACTTGGTCTTTTTCCACTGTCTTACTTTGGGCATTTTCCTTTGGTTTTCCTTATCACCTTTCATGAACATATCCAATCCTTTCATCCCTCTGATTCAGCTGGTTAGTGCCAAGTTCAGTTAATTTGAGCTGGTAACAAAACTATTACTATGTGGTGTTAGAAAAACTTCTTACAGTGATAGAAAAGGAAAGAAACATCATGCGAGCAAACTCAAGGCCATAAGCTGCTCGCAAGAGGCAAGGCCAGCTGGTATTGCAAACACTAGCAAAATGAAAAGTTCAGATAATAATGAAGCTACTCTAATAGTCTGGTCCAACAAATATTACAAAATAAAAATAAAGAACCACACTACTGATTAGTGGCATTGTTTTCATCTTCATGTCTGCATTTCATTTATAAATCTAAACCTATGTATCTAAAATTCATTTATATGAGCACAGCAGGGAAACCACGTGTAAGTGATAATTTGCATACATTAGATGATGTTGGGAGTAGGGTGTTACATGGTTACAGCACGACCATGAGAGTTAGGCATCCCTGACTTGTAGGTTTGACTTTGCAATTGCTTTGTGTGTGACTATTTGGGCCATTTAGATATTGATCCTATACAATACTGACTACCTACAAGTTCACCCAAGATGAACAACTTACTCAAAGTATAGACCTAAAAAGAATTAGTAACTGTAGCAACCATAGCTAAATGCCCAATATCAAAGCTTAGTGAGACAGAAAATCATGCTGTGACAAAGGCAATAAAATTATGAAGTAAAAACTGGAAAATATAATTAACAACTCTTTTTGGCATGGAAGGGAGAGTTTCTCGAGCCAGAACTGAATATGCTGCACAATATAGTCATTATTATTACTGTGACAGTGTGCTTGGAGACTGCTGGAACCCTGCTAGATGCTACCACAAAGCAAATAATAATATATAAAAATATTTGTCATTAGTGGTGACCTACTTTAGATGCAAAGGGACATAAGATATAAGGAAATAATAAACTGAAGTTGTATAGGGTCATGCTTCTTGCTGATGTTTCCAAAATGTTTGGATCTAATATAAAAAGTAATCCTAAAACAGTCTCACTATTCTTTCTTAAAAGCTAGTTGGGATGGTATCTGATGATTAAATTTCATATTATGGGCATGGACTCAGCTATATATTTACTAGAATATGAAAGGATAAATCCACATTCATTCAAAGAGAATCAAAGGAAGAATGCTTGATTCCTTTCAAATGGAATATTGTTCTGTATTTCAGCAGAAAAAATCTATTTTCACAGAGGAATATATGGACCACTGTAAATAATTTGCTACAAAAAGTTATTGTTTTGTGTTTTTGATTTTTTTTTCACTATGTTTTTTATACCAGTGCCATTAGACATTGCAGTGGTAATAGACCAACATCAAATATTTAATCACTTATATCAAGTCTAATTAATATTAATATTAATATTGTAATATAAACTAACATATACTTTGAGAAAGCTGTAATTTGTGCTTTGCATATGTGCATACTAGAATATATCAATCTACCCATTAATTGTTTTCTCAGATCAGAGCCCTTACCAGGAATAACTAAAAACCTCCTACAAGATGCAGATGCTCAGGATTGAGGCTGATAACTCTTCTTTTAACTGTTCTGAAAGTAAAATGTAAAGCCATTCCAAATTTTCTATGACAGGAGAAGTGGAAGAGACATGACCAAAGGATCAGAAGATGTCATCTGTATACCTTGGCAGATGCCCTCTTTAACCAGCAGTGGTGCCTATGCATAGCCATTGCACGCAGGTTATCACTATCTTAGGTATCAATACAGTAAGGGACAATAGTAAGAGGCTATTCATAAAGCTGGTTTTGACATAGTTAGCTCAGAATTAATAGAAAAAGCAAAATATAAGCCATGATATAGTCTTTAAATTATTTCCATGCTGTCTGCCATGTCTAAAAATAATGGATTGATCCATATGTTGCAAAGACCTTGAGGTAAGTCTCCAAATTCATATTATTTCTCTGTCTGTTGAAGGAACCAAAGGATACAGCAGTTATGTAATATTTGTGCAGTGCTTTGAAGATGTACCACATAATATAACACATAATAAAGGTTGCTGTTATAATTAATATCTTTATTTTTCTTTAGAACACAACCAGGAGGTGGGCATAAAGCACCAGTTATTTATTTACCAATACCCTGGAAGACTATGACAAATTATTACTCTGAAACAAGCCATTAATAAGACAGCCACTGTGGAAATTTCTTTTTCCTCTGCTTACTATTATTAATTGTTTATTAACTTATTATTTCTTTAGCTCCATTGATGTGCACAGCTCTTTACATGTCTGGGTTTCTTTATATACATGGAGACTGCACCCCAAAATGTTAGCAGTATAAATTAGGCAAACACACCAGAAGCAGATGACAATACAGAAGGAAGGGGTGAGATGGGAGAACGAGAACGAAGACATGAGTATTTAGTCAGTTGAAGAGTAATGCACGTCTTGCTTTTTACCTGCAGTTGGAGCTGTAAATCCCACCTTCCACTGACCACTTCACTGTGACAGTGACCCAGTTCATTTACTAGCAGGATCACCTCCCTGCATAGAGAAATGGTTTCAGCCCAAACATTGACCCACAAACATCTGTCTGTGGGGTCACGGACTCATCCATGAGGATGGGATGAGCCCTGAGTGGGCCTGAGCCCTATTTCCGTACCCAGGGCCAGATTAAGAATTTTTGGGGACTACCATCTACAATAGGAAATTGCCAGGGTTAACTATGTAACCACATATGAAAAAGCACACACAAAAGCACTCTCTGCATTTATTGTATTTCAAATAATTGGCTGCTTTTGATTTTTAAGGGTGGAAAAATCTTGTATGATGTCACCAAAGTTCATTTGTTGTACCAGTCCTTATTTCACTTTCATAAGAGGCAAGGCATTCAAATGTTTCTGTTGCAATCTTGATCAAAGCTAATTTTTTATCCCAGCCATCCTTGAGAATGTATTCTCTCCTGCGCAGTTTGTGACAGGTAGTGTCAGAAAAATCCTCAGGGCAATATTCACAGTGAGCAATAGTGGCAGAAGGTCACTGTGTTTTAAGTCTTTCAGTGGGGTGGTTGGAAAATTTATCTGGCTTATCCTGTACAAAGAATTTGAATTGTGTAAATCTTCAGCAAAGTTTTCATGATCAAAATTTTGCTGGGAAAGTGTAGCAAGTTTAGCAACACAAATGCAAATGCCAGGGATGTTCAATGAGTTCAGTTCAAACAGCACTTCAAAATAGTCAGTTGGTATCTTATAAGCATCAATATGATGGTGAAGACAAGCTAGTAGACTAATTCAGTTAAAAGACTGAAAGATTCCTCTCAATTTTTTGTTGTCTTTGAAGTAAACTCTCAGGCTTTTCAGATTCATCTGTATTTTTTCTCTCTCTTTCAAGTACAGCACAGCTCAATTTGTTATTGTGAAAAAGCCTTTCTTTGAAAAAACATTTTCAAAATTCTCAAAGTCTTCTCACAGGGCAGCCACAAATGACTCCAATGAACAAAATTAATGAGCAGCTGTACTAATGCTGAGGTCTGTTCTCTGTAATTGCATGCTGGTAATTTTAAATCATTGAAGCACTGCATCCCAAAATTGTACCATAAAGGCCATTTCTATTTCATTCCGTTTGGTTCTGAATGGAAGCCTCCTCCACTTGGGTTACAGATTATTGTTCTGTGTCTTTGGAAAGGTCTTTGAGGGCTTGCCAAATTCCTTTATAATTCTGACATGAAGGTGCCATAGAATTTCTCTGTCTTGTTTTTGGAGCAATTTTGAGTGTTAATGTATGGATGTTACCAGAGCAGCTACTGTCAAAAACACATTTCTAGCAATTGATTGAAAGCACATGACTGCGGAAGGAAAAGAAAGTAACAGCATTAGAACAGCTTTTGGCACTACTGTTGACCCCAATAAATGTAGTGAGCATGTAACACAAGGAACATAGTGGATAAGTGTGTGTACTCAAGTTAGGTGGGCCTGCAAACCATTATACTGCCCTGAAATATTGGTAGCACCAGTAGCATAATGGACGTGGGGCAACTGGGGCAGCAGCCCTGGGCACTGCTTTTGTTGGGGGGAGGCAGGACTGGGGTGGAAAAGCAGCCATTAACACAGGGGAGGCTGATCACACTGCCACAATCAGCACAGCAGGCTGCCCTGAGTGCAGAACTGCCTTGCTATAGCTCAGGCTAGCAGTACCATATGATTGTCCATGGCAGTTGGATATGTCCAAATCCAGGTTCTTTGCCATGTCAAGCACAAAGCTGGCAAGGTTTGTACTAATAAACCTTTCAATAAGTTGACCGTATGGACTGACAACCTGAAATATGAAAGTCAGCAGATCCACATGTGATAAGTCTGATGTCAGATCACTGAAAAATATCTTGCTTGTTTCAGTTAATCGATTATTGTATTTTTTACTTTGCATCCCAGTAAGTCTATGAATTCATCATAGATACTGGACAGATAAGAGGGCTTACATTTACCCTTCTGTCCAAATTTAGCTATATGATTAGCCCCAAATGAATCAAACTGACCCATCAGTTCCAAATACCCCAAATAATTCCCATTATTTAGTGATCATAACACCTCATCATGACCACAAAACACAAGCCTACACCCACTTAATAGCTTGATAGTTGTGGAAACATGTTTAAGAACTTCCCTCCAGTAGTGGAATTGTGACTGAAACTGCTGAGCTACGTCTGGATCCGTGGTACCAGCTGCCATTGTACTCTGTATCCATATTAACTTATAGTTTCTGTATTCCAAGCTTCTCTCATGTTCGCAGCTGCACTCAGCAGTTTTTCATTCACTGAATCCTTTGGTAAAGGAGTGCATCTTTTCAATGAAAAATGTTTCTGTAGGCAACGTTATATCGGTGTACAGAAACTAATAAATTGGTGAATAAAGAAGCCATTCCCACTTAACTTCCACATTGTGTAACCACCATGAAAACAGATCTTTGGATAACATCAAATCCAAAGAATTTTGAAACTATCATCAGTGTTACCCACAGTGTACAGGATCACTTCCAGGTGTCCTTGTAGGACATCTTTCAGAGACATTATAAGCCCGTTTGTTTTGCTTTTGTTTGTTTGTTTGTTTTAACAGGCATTTAGCTGGTGTGGTTAAGTTTCTTCAGTATTGTTTGGGGAACTGTTTTATTATTTTTCTTGAATATTTTATTCTGTTGCTATCAACTCTCTTGTTTTGCTGTAAGCTACCCTGAGCCTTTTTTGGGTATGTCAGCATAGACATCAAATAAATAGATCAGCTTTGATCATAGTCCTCTCTCTGTCAATGGACCCCAGCTTGTTCATTTACATCTTTGCAGAGCCAGGTATATCTTGGTAGTTGGGGGCTCCCTATATCCCATTATCTATTTATTGTCTGGACAAACCAATTTTTTGAGAGACCTTTACTATATTCATGCAGATGTTATTTGCAATTATTATTTTACTCGGCATATTTTAACATATAATAAAGAAAGAAAATTCTTATAGCTATGGGCCCCTCTGAGCTTGAGAGCCCAGTACAGTTGTACTCACATTATCTCCTCATGTAGGGACTGCTAACAGCTCCTTTCTCCTCCTCTTACCAGTAGTACTGGCAGTGGTGTGAGCTGCTCCCAGCACTGGCACCTGAGGGAAGGGCAGAATCACCTTGGCCAGCTGCCCCTTCTCTTTCCACCCTGGCTGTGGTGCCCCATGCAGTTTGGGGCTTGCACTGTATTTCCTCTGCTCAGTTTTAGAGTTACTTACCATGGGATGTGCTGGGGAGAGGAGGCTGGTCAGGCTTCAAGGCTCCTTGCTGTAACAGCCTTAGTAGAATTGTGCGGGCATTGTACTGCAGCAGTGCTTCTCAACTGGGATGCCGTGAGATCCTTTGAGGGGTGTCACAGGGTGTCAGGAGGTAGGTGCAAGTTTATCACTGCCCAACTATTTCTCCTTCCTTCCCCCTACCACCCAGCCCTTGAATAAGCCCTGTGATAAATTGGTTTTGAAATAGGTTGCTGCTTAATTCACAGAGGTTTTGGGAGGGGTGCCTGGAGTTTGAAAAGTTTGAGAGCCATGACGGCACAACTCTTCCAGCCGCCTACTGTAAGTCTGAGCTGTGTCTACAGAAAAACAGGTATGGTAATAACTTCCAAACTGGTTGGGTCCTCTGTTTCAGGGAGACCTGGGCTCTGGCCTTGTAGGGCTATTCAGTCTGCCTCTGGGCTCCCAGGACATCCATAGAAAAGTTAGGACCCCGAGGAACTGCTTTGTCTAAGCAGGAGGTAAGCAGGAGGTTTTCAGTCATCTGCCAGCTCAGCAGATCAATAGCATTGTGTTGAGAGAACTGGAGAGAGCTCTCAGAACCAGGTAGGGAGGACTGAGGAGGAAGTAAATCAAGTTGATAGTTTTGCACCTCAGGTTCTCCTGCCTTTCAACTCCCACCAACTCCCACAGTAAATCATTTAGAGGCTGCACTAATTTCTCAGTATCCAACTCCATGAGATTAATCCCTCCAGCTCTGTTGGCTGCTAAAGGAGTTGCCTTCCTTCCAGTGGAGTGTCCATTGAAGATGCATGGCCAGAAAGATGGGTGGGATGGCCTGGGGGCCATTCGTGTAGGAACTAGCTCCTCTGTGGGATACATGCAGGCTCTGAGACAGATTTTTTTACAGAGGGACAAGCTTTCTCTCTTCCCCAGCAGACCTCCATAGGCAGAGCATTGTGGGGTGGGATGGGGGGCTGAAATTCCCAGTTCTGTAGTTTCTTCCTTTTAGTTTCCATTTCTGTGTGGTTTGGGGGCTGGGAATAAGTCTGACACAAAATTAGTCTTTCTTGTTCTTTAGTTCCCCATCCATCTGCCTCATTTGGCACTGAAGTTGCTCTCCTGCTACATGGTGATGTTTGAAATGCCCTACTGAGAATTCTTCCATTTTCCTCAGCTAGTAGGCTACATTTTCTGGATGCTCATTTAACTTCTGCTAAATCCCCAAAGACCTGCTCTGTGCTACTTGATCAATAATACAGTCTCCAATATAGTAAGCCTGGAAAATTCAGTCTAGGAATTTTCTTCCTCCTGCTGTTTAGGTTTAGGCAGCATTCTGGATGACTTGAAGTTGTCAGTCACTAAATCATTTGAGACATACTTTAGGAACAAGCAGACATTTCTTCTACCTTTTTACATAGCGGTTGTTGTTTCTGCAGTTGCAAACACTGGGGTTGCTGAGCTCCAGCACCAGGATACAGGAGAGACATTACTTTTCCAAATATGAAATATTTGCAACTAGCTCTCATGTTTCCAACACCTGATCAAATCAAAGAGGCTTCCAGCAGTCGTATTTGTGATGAGCTGCCAGTCAGCAATCTCTGATATTTTATGCTTCCTGCAGGAATGAAGTCCCAGAGCCACAACTCGGATTTACAAGCTTTGAAACAAAATGTGGAAATGGGCCCCTCTTAGATCTAAATAGCAACCCAAGAGACAAAGTAACTGAAGTCATCTCATAGTGATGCAATACTGACATGCAAAAGTATAGCCAGATCCTGACAATCGCAAATAAAAATCGTGTGGTAAGTGGAAAAGTCGGTTTGCTTCCATGTCTGACTGAGAAGCTGAGCAATGGTGTGGTATAATGAGTGGAATTTTAGAAAGGGGACCAGGTCAGGGTGAACCAAAAGGTCTTGGGAATGCAAAGAGTCCAGAGAAACAGCACACACCAACCTAGAGCCTAGAGCCAAAGTTGTTATTTTGGAATGAATAGTTTATTCACAAAAACATTTGGAAAAATCAAAACATTTGTTTTAGCACTTTTGAGAAGAAAACTTTCCATTTCATTTTGAAAGGACATTCCAGACTAAATTCAGAAAAAAATAACATAGAAAACATAACCCCCCCCCAAATATTTTATTTCAAACTGAACTAAATGTAAACATTCAAACTAGAATTCTTTTATCCAAGATTTTTTTTTTGCAAGAAAACTAGGTGTCCCCCCCCCAAAAAGGGGTTCAGCATGCCACGGAAAGGCCTGCACCCTTTTGCCCCGGAGCCTTGCCACTATGGTTCTGGGGCCCATGGCAGCTTCCATGTGTTGTAGTAAAAAAAAAAACCAAACATTCCTGGATAGAGAAGGTCTAGGTACACACCCAGGCTTGAACTTGCAAACTTTTTGACTCTGGAGTCAGCACATAACCCCCTGGGCCAGACAGCCAGCCCAAGCCCAAGCCTTAGCCTAAGCCCAAGCTCTTTCCCATGTCCCTGCCTCCCCCAGCACCACACTCGCATACATATGTTTGCCGACTTCCCACCAACACTTAAAAAAAAAAAATTCAAACCTGAATTTGCCACGCCAAGGCCTACACCTTTCTGCCCTGGAGCCTTGCCACTGCTCCATTTGGTTCTGCAACCCATGGCAGCTTCCATGTGTCATGGTGAAAAAAACCAACTCCTAGACACAGTGATCCAACCAGGAGTTTGGGTATATACCTAGGCTTGAACTCACACCTCTTTGGCTCTGGAGTCAGTAGACACCCCCCCAATGCACACAGCTAGGCTAAGGCCAAACCCAAGCTCTTTTCCATGTCCCTGCCTCCTCTAGCACCACACTTGCATACATACTTTTGCCCCGCTCTGGATCACACTTAAAAAAAAAATTCTTTTCTTCCTATGACTGAGTGCATCATGTGCAGATTATTTATTTTCATCCATAATATATTGCATTTTCCAAGCATTTTCTGCTGGTTTTGTTCTCATTCAGTTTTCATTTCTTTCCTCAGGTCCTTAGGGGAGATATTAAACAAGACCAGGGTTAACATCAATCACTACAGGATTTCACTAGGCCTCTCTGTCAGATAGGTGTGACATACAGGAGAGAAGTAAGAAATTTATATCATAACTCCAAACACTAGATATGTGTCATGTGCTCTTGGTTCTATAACATGACGTAGTTAGTATCTACTGGATCCAATGGCTACTGCTTGTTCTTCTCTATTATTACTGTAGCTTAGAAATCCTATTAAGGTACCATGACTCCACTGTTAAAGGTGCTGTGCAAACACAGACCAAAAAAAAAGTCTTTGTCCCAAAGAGCTTACCCATATATGGACTGTGTAAAACAAAAGGCAACAGATGGATAAGAGCAAAGAACACAGGAACTGCCATTTACTGGGTCAGACCACAGGTTCATCTTGCCCAGTATCCTGAGTCACACAGTGGCAGAGATTGAATGCTGAAAGAGAGAGTGAATAGGGTATGACCTTGTTTTTTTGCACTGTTCCTCTCCCATTTGAAGCTCCAGCATTTAAACTCTAGGAAGATATGATTCAGAGGCTATATCCCTAACTCCCATGCTTAATAGCTACTGATGTAACTTTCCTCCAAACTTGTATGATCCCTTTCGGTATCTGGTTAAGCTTTCAGCTTCCACAAAATCTTGTGGGAATGAGTTCCACGCTTTTAATACATGCTGGGTGTGTTGACACATGCACTTTACTTTCAGAACCCAGAGGACTATGGGTTGGGAGAAGGGGCACTGGCAGGGCCAGGGGGCTCTGGGTTGGGAGTAAGGGGCACCGGAAAGGCCAGAAGGCTGTAGGTCGGTAGTGAGGGGCACCGGTAGAGCTGAGGGGTTGTGCATCAGGAGTGAGGGGCACCAGCAGAGCTGACAGGCTGTGGGTGGGGAATGAGGGCAAGGGAAAGGCTGGGGGGCTTTGGGTGGGGAGTGAGGGGGCACTGGCAGGACCAGGAGGCTGTGGGTGAGGAATGAGAGGCATGGGCAGGGCTGGGGGGCTGTGGTTGTAGCAAAACCCCCAGTTTTTCTTTTTTAATACATATATATATATATATGATAGATATGCATTCCCTTCCCTTCCCCAATTATTTCTGGCTTTTCTTTCTCTCCCTCTCTATTCCCTATAGACAAGCATAAGTGAGCTCAGACTTAGGATAAGCTTTAACATTTTTATTTTTATAGAAAGTTTTTGGTTTTGGATATCCACTGTTTTATATTGTACTATTATTAGTCTTGTATTGATTCTTACTGTTGTATATTGTATTATTATCATTTTTGTATTGATTTGTATTGTTTCATATGACTATTGTATGGTTTAGGCCTATGTTTGTAAGTGAACCAAAGTAATGTCAAGTTTCCATTTTGTATGTCAAGTCTTCAACTGTATGAGTCACGTACCCCTCCCATGTAAATTGTTTCCCGGATGAATGAGAGTGATTGGAAATGATTGAAATACAATGGTAGCAGGCCTCTACTGAATGGCCTGTAATGACTGGGCCATCACCTCGCATTGATTCATCCAGGAACCACGGACTTCATCCAGGAACAGAGACAAGAACCCAGCATTTGAAAGACAAAAGACCCTGCAGAACAAGCAACTCTGCCATTGTAACGCACCATTACAGACACCCGAAACTGCACATCCCGACATGGAGCACACATGTTCAGTACGCCAGGGGCTGACCCTTGCCTGGGCATGCCTCCTGTCACTAGGGTCACACAAGGTCTGCCCCTATAAAAAGGGGCAGTGAAGACAGACCCAATGGGATGCCCTCTCCACCTGGGCCAGCACCATGTCACACCACCTATCCACCCAGAGTCCCTGCCGGCGACCCCCCTCTGGGCAACACCTACTGGACAAGGACCCCTTTCCAGCCTGGGTAGGTAGCTATCAGCCCCCACCCCTCCCTCAACCAAGGACTTGGACTCTGCTTCTCTTCCTTACCTGGACTCCATGGAGCTGTGTAGTGTGTTGTCTGTTTAATAAAACTGTTATTTGGACCCCTGAGTTGGGTTTGCTTTACTATGATTTGGCCCTGCTCTAATCTCTGTTCCTCACCCCTCTAACTTCTGTCTCATTTCTCCCTCTCCTGCTTCTGGCTCATTGCTACCTCCAATACCTGTCCTGAGCTCCTCTCTGCCTCCAAACCCCATTTCTTTGCTACTGTCTTATTCCCACTGTCTTTTCCTTTTCCCCTGAGCAACCAGGTTTCTGCCTCAGTTTCTTTCTTGGCTATCTCCTCCTTGCTACCACTTATCTGCCCCCTCCCCCAATATTTCAGCTGTCTGCCTCAGTTTCCAACCCCAGTCTATCTTAAGTAAACCCAAGCCTCACTTCCTCAGCCAGCTTCTCTGTAGTCCACTGGTTCTAATCTCAGTTCTGGTAACTTTCACTCCCTACACTTTAACTCTCTCTCTCACCTGAACCTTCCCCCAGGTACCCCAAGCACACACATACACACTGTACCATCCAAGTTAGGAATTTACCTGTGTGTATGTGTGTGAACTGGTGAGAGTGTGTGTATGTATGTATATATATATGTATATGGCATTGTGTGCATGATATACAAATTAGTGATCTATGTCTAACTTTTGGGGTGTATAGTATATGTGCTTGAACTGGTGATCGGTACGCATGTGCCTAGGCTGGTTTGGATGTGTATGTGCCTGAGCTGGTAGTGTGTGTGTGTATGCACCTAATAGATTTGGGGGGTTGTATATGTGCAATTGTTAACAGTACAATATTGAGATTCTGAGAGTTGGCCTGACCCTACAGGGCTACATGGTCAGGAGTGAGGGTCACCAGCAAGTCTGGGGGGCTGTGGCTTGGGAGTGAGGGGCAATGGCATGAGCAGGGCACAGGCATATCAGGGCTGCTCAGCACCACAAAGTGGTGTGGGGGGATAGCTGCAGCTTGACCTGTATCCTGGTGAGCAAAGTGGGCAGGGCGAGCTCTGATTTTCCATGGTAAAAAAGCCTAAATCAAATGCCAAAATTTAGAGGTATTTAGAATTTATTTTAATACTAGCCAATTGCCTGTCTTGAATGATGGAGTGTTTAAGGGAGTGTTTACATGGCCCCCGCTCACCCTTCAGATCCAGCCATGTAAACAGTCCCTTCACCTCCATCACCTCCTGAGGTGGAGGCAGTGGCAGCAGTGGCTCCTTCCCCCCTGCCCACCTGCCTCTGCCTGTGCATCTTCCTGTGGAGCAGCAGGGCTTTCCTCCACCTGAGGAGGTGGTGATGGCAGCCACTCTTCCTCCCTCCCTCCCACCTGCCCGCCTCTGCATCCTTCCATGGAGCAGTGGGGCGTCCCTTCACCTGAGGTGGTGGCAGTGGATCCCTCCCTCCCCACCTGCCCGCTGTGATGAGCAAGTTTGTTATTACCCTGAAATAAAATAGGTATTTTTTGATAGCATACTGTTAGGTTAACAATAATTTAGATTATTGAGAAGTATTAGATTTGCAGCTGAATACAAGGCTTGACCTGTAGCCTAGCAATGCTGTTGACCACAAGGCAGAATGATAGCTAAGCCAACCATTTGTTTATGTTAAGTAATTATTTTAACTGTGTCAACCATTTTCTGAGAGAAAAGACAAAGAACGTAAATCTGTATAAGTCTGTGTACTGAGAACCAGTTACAGCTAGGGACGAGATAAGGGGGGCCAGAAGAAGGGAAGATGGTACGGCCAGGACAGGAAAACAGATTGGAATGTGAAAGATAACACTTAACTTTTGCTTCTGGAAAAGTACTAGCTATAATAGATTAATGTAGTGTTACTATGAAAAGTTGTAATGCACCATATAAGGAGATGATGACCATAAGTATTGCATATTTAATGACCTTGTAGTTTTCTTTGTTAGAAAAGGTATAAAAGACCGCCCCACCCTTAAATTGGGGCCATTTTGCCTCTTTGCTGGTTTATGGTCTTTGCTCGAGCAAATAAACTGCAGTTAACCCTTTACCCATGTTGCCTGGTTTCTATGCAGCTAGACAACAGACTCCAGGGAGTTTTCTCCCACAACATCGCCTCTGCTTCTGCCTCCTCCCATGAAACAGCGGAGCTGCTCTCTGCCTAAGGTGGTGGCAGCGCCCTCCCCTTGACTTGTGTGCCCACCTCCGCCTCTGCCGCCTCCAGTGTTGCAGCAGGGCTTCCTTCTGCCTGAGGTGGAGGTGGCGGCAGCTCCTCCCTCCATCTGCTTCCGCCTCCACCCCTGCTAGGGGTCTTGACCTTCCTGGAGCCCCGGCCTCACATTGAGCTGCCTGGTCTCTGATTGGAGGAGCTGGTAGCTGAGCTGGGAACCCCTCAGGTCGCTGCTCAGATCCTTGCTGAAGCAGGAAGCCTCTCCTGCTGGCCACAGCCTCTCGTAGGGGATCCAAGAGTCCAGCAGGAAGCCTCTCTTGCCAGCCACACACCGTGCTGCTGAGGGTCCAACTGCTGCCTGCAGGTCCCACTCCTTCAGGCTCTTCTGGGGCAACTGCTTCCACGCCACTGGCTCAGCTCTTGCCAACTCTTTGAAGCTCCTTCCTCATAGTCCCTCACTGGTCTCTCCCTGAGTCAACCATGCTGCCCCTTTTATCCCCCTCCAGGTGACCCAAGGAGCCAATCAGGGGACATGAGGCTGAGTCTCTGGGGCCCGATTGGTGAGGAAAGGGAATCCCAAGTCCTCCAATAATCTTTTGCCCTTTCAAAACTCCTGGGCTAGGTCACTGCCAGCTTGCCCATCACATCAAAGTAACTGAGGGGCTGGTAGGCTTATCACTCCTTTAAAATTGAAAATATATGAGTGAAACATTGTGTTCAACTTATACCTATATATATAGTGGTGTTTCATTGGAATCACAGAAAAACATGGATTTTGGGGGTTTTAATCAGAGAATTTACATGTTTTATCAGAGAATGTGTGGTTTTTAAACAGACAGCTTGGATCTCTGCTTATCATTCGAAGTCCCAAATTACTCTGGCAGGTTTTTGGCTTCTAATGTACTTAAAGAAATGTTACTGTTACCCTTTATGTCTCCAGCAAGTTTTCCTCAAATTCTTTCTTAGCTTGTTTTATTACAGTGTTACATTTGATTCACCAGAGTTTGTGCTCTTTTTTATTTTCTTCATTAGGATCTATCTACCATCTTTTGCAGGAAGCTTTTTTCTGTTTATTGTCCCTGCAACACTGCCAGAAAGAGACAGCAAGACATGGGTGCAGAAGAAAACAAGGAGAACTTCTAGATCAGAACGGCAGGCAATTGTCATAGCACATCAGCAGCCTAATTGCTGTCAAGCTTCTTTTAGGTGTCACGACTAGGAGAGTTTTAAGGTGGGATCTGAGAGAAGAGAATTCAGTAGCTTTGCAGATATTTAGTATGAGTTATTCCCAAAGATGAAGGGCAACATGAGAGAAAGCACAAAAGGAAACCATAATACCAACCAAAAGCAATCACTGCAACCCAAGTCAGCTATATAGTGGACCTTGCATACAGAATCAGGTGATTGAACTCCTGACTGATAGGTTGAAGGATTGTTTTGCTTTTTCTTGGATATCTAGTGCTTGCTACCATCTCTTGAGTCTCAGTCACTTTTGAGATACATGGTTGCTTCTTGTTTAGAGAACAGTGCCTTCTGGACTGGCAGGTGAGTAAAGTTATTCAGAGGCTTTTTTCAGAAGCAGTGTATGTGTACAAAAATCTGCAAAGTTTCTTCTTTTGAAATATAATGTTGTGTTTTTGCATTTCTTAACCCATTCTTTACTATACTGAAATGTAATGAAAAACCTACAAAGGACACAAAAGCCCTGACACCACACAATGTAATTATTCATGCATACATTATGTGTGCGCCAAATATTCATACATTTAATGTATATGTTTATATGTATATATGCCTATTTGTCATATGAATACTGTATTTTTTTGCATACAGCACTCCCCCAGATAAGATATGCACCTTGTTTTAGGAAGGCAGAATACAGAAAAAAAAATCCTTGAAAATACTGGTAAGTGATAGCAAGTAATTGAATAGAAGCTTTTGCAGCAGGTGTCTATGCTTGGGGGAGGGAAAAAGAAAGTGTCTATAGCCAGAAGCTACAGAACCCTATTTGCAGCGTTACTGTATTTACTCAAATCTAAGATGACCCTGAATTTAAAATGAGCCCCCTGTAGTTGAATTTACAACTACTGTAGAAAATTTATAAATTAAAAAAAATGCCCATGTATAGAATCTAATTATTGGAGGTTCATCTTTAATTTATCCCCTCCATCACTGCAGGGCGGGTAGACAGTGGGGGTGTGGTCAAACAGCTTGCCCTCTGCTTGTGCCTGCTCTTTTGCCACCGCTGCCCCCTTCCTGCTCCCCCTGCAGCCTTAGGCCCCACCTTCCTCCTCTGCCTCTGCTCCCCCTCCTGCCCCTCCTTCTAGCCTCTGCTCCCCCCAAACCCTAGCCTCTGCTTGCCCCCTCTCCCAACCTCTGTTCCCCTCTCCCCCTCAGCCTCTGCTCCTCCCCCATCCCCTCAGCCTCTATGTCTCCTTCCCCCTCTCCCCAAGCCTCTGCTACCCACTTCCTTCCCCCTTACCCTTGGTCTGCACTGGCAGCTCTGTCCACATTCTAACCAGGGGTGCTGAGCACAGCCCTAACCTGGCCCCTTAGCAGCCATGCAGGGTGCACACCATGGCTATGGAGAAAGGCTGGGGCCATGCTCAGTGCCCCAGGCTGCAGCATGCACAGAGCCTGCTGGCACGGAAAAAGGGCAAAAGGGGGAGGGAGAGGGGCAGGTTTAGAAGCAGAGACTGGGGGTGTGGGGGGG
>NW_005843489.1:53296-59181 GCF_000455745.1 Alligator sinensis
AGGGAAAAGGGGTAGGCAGCAGCTGCAGCTATGGACTCAACCCCAGGCAGGGGCTGGAGTCAGAGCCACAGCAGCCACCTGCCCCTCTACCACTCTTGTACTTGATTCTAAGACAAGGGGTATCCCTGTCATGGTAAATACCAAAAATACCTCATCTTAGAAACAAGTGCTATTTCTATATTTCCTTGCTAATAATGCATGCCCCAGGATCCAGCAGCTGAAATTTGCATAAAAGGTGTGTGTTACATGTCAAAAATGCAGTGTTTATATACAAATAATTTAGATTTACATATTTATAGAATGTGTATGTGTGTAAGAATAGAGCAGCAACTCGTAATCCTATAAGCCATAAATTATCCCTACATATATAGGGATAACTTGTTTCATTTACAGTAACAGGCTTTTCACTTTCTCACCTTCTTGTACCTTCAGTTCAAATTCATTTAGGACTGAGATGTCAACCAGAGGGCCTATCAGTCAGATCTGCCTGCTGGTGCTACCCTCTTTGTTGTGCTAGACAATTCCTGTGCCCAATGCATGGGATGTCACCAGCAGGGTGGCTCACTGGGCTGGCCCCAGGTTGTGGCAGTGGTGGTTCTCACTCCAGCCAGGTCCTGGCACCCGCTCAGTCTGGCATCCCAGATTGGCCTGGGCAAGTGTTGTCTGTACTGGATCAGGCATGTGGGCAGTGAAGGGGCTCTATCGGAAACAGATAACCAAGATCAACAGGCTAATTAAAATGTTTTAACCTTTAGCATCAACAGGAAGGTCAATACATTGCCAGTTTAGGGAACAGTCTTACAGCAGTAAGATTTTTGCTCTGTTCCACATTACAGGCAAAACCTTGCTCAAATGTATGTCCTTTTTATTTACAATGGATAAAACACTGGATTGTACTCACTCAGAGCTCAGGTGCCTTTTATTTATTCTGGTTTGTACAAAACATTTCAGAAATTGGCAAACTATAAAGACATTTGTACCAACCGTACCTAGTGCATAATTCATGCTTCGCAAGCCTCAATGGAATGCACATCTAGTTTCTGGCAGATTCTGAGTATGCAAATAACAGGTTGCAACAGTTTAACTACTAATAAATTACCATAATAAAGATTAGGTAAGGCATTTTGAGAGTACAGTTCATGGTTTTTCAATTTAATGGGAGTACAAAGCACTCTGGGGAATATAACTAATAGTTTCATCCCCCCTTGTCAGTTGGATTCGTAGCATCAGGGAGACAGCTTTGCTAAAGAAATACATGAGACAGAGGTGAGAGATTCATGTAAGATCTATATTGTGTTAACAAAGTGGTTAAGTAAGAATACAAAATAGGTACAAGGAAAATTAACGCTTTGAACTGCAATCACAACATTAAGGATAGCTTCTATCTACATCACTGTTTCTAAATCAATCCTGATATATGAAATCATTTTAAACATTTCTTAATTCATGCATGGAATAGTTATTTTGCATAATATGAATATTTTTTCAATCTAGCAGTGTTTTTAGGTTTTAAAGTTACTGGATGTGTTGGCTGTACATAAAAACTAGTGTATATTTTTCACTTTTATTCCAAAGACAGGGTTTGCCTCGAATAATGGATTCATTGTGTTAGGTCAGAACATGCATTGCATAACTTCAGTTTGACCCATATGGTCTGACCCATTTGCATGTACCTGTGTGCATATACAGTGATTTAGAAAACTGAAACACTGAAATCACAAGAAAAATCTCTAGCCAGAAATCTTTCATATTTAGTCATTATAGAATACTGCCCATCCATAGTGTAATCACCATTCATTACTGGGAATTGCCACTTTGTCAGTATCACAGTGCAATTCCTCTTTGTTGCTTAATTTCTACTCCTCACAAGGGGGAATCATTTTGGTGTAATTCATTACTTGCAGCATTATCTTTATCTTTTCACTATTTGGCAGCTCTTTGATGGTGTGCTGATATACCCCTGTGTTGTTCAGAGTTAATTTAGTGATTTCATAGATCCATTTCTAGAAGTCAAATCCTGTTCAGTACAACTTACACACTCCCTTCATTGGCTATAACCATAAATCTTCTTCAGAGAACATAATTACTGGAGTTGCTGTATGATGGCTATCACTAGTGTTTGTTTGCTGGTGGTTCCACTCAATGTCCGGCAGGTCATGGTACTGGGTCACAAACATAGTTACACACTACAAAATAGTTTCTTCCCATTTATTTCTTTGAACTGTACTTTCATTTTGGATGCATCTGTAGGCTCATTCCATTGTTCAGCACTAACAGTAGTAAACAACATTATGAGATTTCTGTCAGGGAACTCACATAGATATTTACTTTTTGATGTTTTAAGTTAACATGCTATCTGCATATTTCTTGTCTCCAGTCTTCTTTCAGATGACTGACTTGGAGCAACAATTATAAGTCCAGTTTAAAGTTAGTTAACTAGTCTAATGGTCTTGAGGAAAGGGAATGTATCTCTGCAATGTCACCATCAAATTTTTATAGAGGACAGAGTGATGTTATGTGGTCCCTAGTCTGATCAGGATTGCCACAGTCACATTTTGCAGAACTCCTCATACACCATTTGTGCATCAAGTGACCACAGTGGCCATGCCCAGTTTGGATCTGATTTAGAGCCTTCCATGTTTTTTTTGCAGAAGGTCAAAACCAGGAGGTTTTATTCTTGGGTTGGAAATTAGATGTTTATTCTGAATGGTGGTTTCAGTTCACATTTTCCTCCAAGCTGCTGCACTTCCTCCAAGCTGCTGTTGTGTCCTACAAGGGCTTATACACCTGTCCCCAAAGGTTTCCGGGAGACCGAATTACTGTCTGCAGTAATTTCACTTTTATATACAAACTACCATAACTGGTCTGAACTATCATTGGGATTGAGCCAATTGGGACACGTTGTGCTCCAATACTGCATAGGAAAGAAGCCTTACCTGGTCTGTTTCCCAGTCTTTTTCTTTCTTTCCTGTGTCAAACTGTTTCAGCTTTCTATGTTGATTCTCCAGTTCTTTGCTAGGCACAGATGTACTTGTATAAAATGTTCTTGAAGTGCGTGTGTGTGGAAAACATCCATTTAAGTCTTTTGACATGTGCATCCTTAATTTTCACCTGAGATATTCTGGGATTCTTGTCTCTTTACTTTTCACCTCTTCCAAAGGATGCAGCTGGTCACACTGTTAGGGTGAGCAAAGATTGACATCTTATTTACAGAGACAGACTTTTTTCAATATCATTTTCAGGGTTCTGTCTGTCCTTTCCACCAGTGATGAGGGTAGAAAGGGATATGAACCTTTTACAGTATTTTTATTCCTAATGTTGACAGTTTTATAGAACTTCTCCTGTAGATTGTGTTCTGTTATCTGATTCCAATTTTCCCAATAGATCCCCCAGTAGAAGAGGACCTGTTCTAGCAATACATGAGCTATTGCTGCAGCTGTATTGGTTTATGGTGAGAAAGCCTCTTTCCATTTATAAAATGGGTCTTCCACTACCAGCAGATCTTCATACAGTTCTTAGTCTTGGGAAGAGGCCCTGTAAAATCAATTGGTTAGTCGATGATGGTCCAACATTTCACTCTGGCCTGGGAGGAACAATGTTCTTAATATCTGTAGGATTCTGTTGTGCACAGATTAAATACAGGTCACAGGATCCTAGCACACCCTTCCTCATCTGCCTGTTGCTTCCAAACTTTCTGTTGTTTTCTTCATATCCTACTAAAGGTACATCATTGACTAAGTAAATCAAATCTTTTTCAATTGATCCTGGGACCACCCCTGCCAATGCTTTATCTTGTATGTACATGCCTCTGATAATGTTAAATATGTTCTTGCCAGTGCCTCTTATAATGTTTCATTGTGCTTCTGGACTGTCTGCATATCAGGGACAGTCTCTGCAGTGTTGAATGTTGAACTAAATGAGTTCCCAGTGTTATACAAACATTGCTCTCTCACCCTCACTCCTACCCTAAGCCCCTCTTTAGAGTCAGCTAATGAGTTCTTATAGTGATATGGAGCTCTTTCATGATATATTTTGACCTTCAGAATGAAGGAATGGTGAAGGCAAGAGAAACAATGTAACAGTAGAAGTATGTGACTGGATGTGCCCTAGGGTTACTGTAGTACCCCCTTGATGGCCACCTTAGACCTGTCCAGACTTCACTTCCACCTCTCAGGGTCTCCACCCAATGCCTGCCAAGTCTTGATGGTGTTAATGAAGAAGGGAGGCTTCCCTTAGAGGCTACAGTGCCTTAGGTGCTCTTCCTAGTCCTTTTTACCACTACATGAGCTTGATTTGGCTTGCTTGACTCAGAGTTCAGACCACAACACCCAAAGTCTCTCTCTCTCTGCCCCAGACTAACATTGGGCCCCTTGAATCTGACCCTGGTCTGGTCTTCAGCCTATTTGGCCTCAGCCTCTTTTTCTCTAGCTGAGGCCCCTCAGCCCAGGTCCACTGACTTAGGTCCTGGCTCTCTGGGCTTCAGATTCACAGCAGAGGGTGCCTACCTCATGACCACCTCCACCCCTATAGCTATTTCCAGTCCTCCAGTTCCCAACAAACATACACAAACAAAAACACCAGCACAACAGAAATATAAGCAAACCACTTCCACTGTGTTTGTCCCTGCTGTCCATCAGTAGCCTCCCATAAAGTATAATTCCCAGTGCTAGGCTCACTCTCAGCTTTGTGGGTAGCTTGGGTATCCCTGGGCACTGCTTCCTGCAGTCAGCTTCCCTGGGGAGCTCCTCGCCCTGCAGCCTGCAGGGTCTGACTGCCCACTCTGGCTCAACCCCTGGTCTTATATGCCTCGAAGCCCTGCCGACATTTTGTCATATGGCTTCCTCCAGCCACACACAGGGGTTTTATCCTTTTAATTAAGGGCCAGTCTACATTTCTGCAGCTGCAGCCCCACACAGCCAGCTTAGCCTGCTGCCTTCTTCTAAACTAATGGGAGCCCCCTGGCTCCCTATTACAGCTCCCGTCTGACTTGACCAGCTGCTACTGATATGGCTTGGTATTCAATCTCCTGCCCCATCCCAGATGTCTTTTGCAGTCTCTTCTCTTTTAATACCACTTGCCCAGTCTCCCACCTTCATGTAGACTCCCTTTGCACATGCCCAGGATCTGCTGGTTGGGTTTCCCTCCCATCACTGTCCTACCCCAGTAGCCCCCACAAACTGGCTCCCAGCAAGGGTATGTTTCCCTTTCCTCCCCCTGCACTGTGCTTGAGTAGCAGGGTTTGGGTCCCTTGTTATAAGGTATGTAAATGGTATGCTTATGGAAGGACTTATGTGGGAACATACACAACACATAGGGGAGGCATGTGCTCCCCTGAGTTTGGCTCTCGCCAGCCGGGGAGTGGGGGCACTGATAGGAGGGCTGGCAGCACTTCCAGTTTTGTTGCTACCGCTTCTGGGGTTGGCAATCAGGTGCTGGGGGACTCCCCCACCTCCCAGTCGGTGATTGGCTGCTGGGGGAACCCCACCCCGGTCAGCGATCAGCCGCTGGTGCCCCCTCAGACTCAGGAGGCACCAGTCGCCCATGTGTGGGGAGCAATCAAAAGTAAAATGTGGGGAATAAAAGGAATGCCATGAGGTCATTACAGCTCCAAGTAGAATCGGAGAGGAAAAAAATAAAGAATTGTGTAAAAAGACAGCAAATACCTCAACAGCAAGTTAAGCATGTGAAGTGAAGTGAGGGCTGAAGGAGACTAAGGAGGATAGTCTGAAGGAGCTAAGGAGGATAGTTGGAGAAGTGCTGAAGTCTCAGAGGGGAAGAGAGCCGGGTGTTCAAGGGGAGTGGTCGCTCCTTAAGGAGACGATCCTCCAAGCCCAAAAGAAAGTAGTCCCAACGAGGATCAAAGGGGGCAGGAGAGCATACAAGCC
>NW_005843489.1:59972-105668 GCF_000455745.1 Alligator sinensis
ACGTGGGCAGTGGGGTCCCGCAGGGCTCGGTCCTCGGGCCCGGCCTGTTCAACATCTTCATCAGTGATTTGGATGAGGGGGTGCAAAGCACCCTGTTCAAATTTGCTGATGATACCAAGATGTGGGGGGATGTGGGCACAATAGAAGGGAGCAACAGGCTACAGTCGGACCTTGACAGGTTACAAGGATGGGCGGAGGAGAACAGGATGGGGTTCAACACAGACAAGTGCAAGGTGATGCACCTGGGGAGGAACAACCGGCACCATACCTACAGGCTGGGGAACTCCCCTCTTGTCAGCACGGAGGTGGAAAAGGATCTTGGAGTCATTATTTACTCCAAGATGAAGATGGCTCGGCAGTGTGGGGAGGCGGCTAGGAAGGCCAGCTGTACCTTGTCGTGCATCCACAGATGCATTTCAAGCAGGACCAAGGAGGTGATCCTCCCCCTCTATGCGGCACTGGTCAGGCCGCAGCTGGAGTACTGCGTCCAGTTCTGGGAGCCGCACTTTAAGAGGGATGTGGACAGCATCGAGAGGGTCCAGAGGAGGGCCACTCGCATGATCAAGGGACAGCAGGGCAGGTCCTATGAGGAAAGGTTACGGGACCTGAACCTGTTCAGCCTCCAGAAGAGAAGGCTGAGGGGGGATCTTGTGGCCTGCTATAAACTAGTCAGGGGGGATCAACAGGCACTGGGGGACTCCCTGTTCCCCCGGGCGCCGCCAGGAGTGACCAGGAATAACGGTCACAAGCTGGCGGAGGGAAGGTTTAAGTTGGACATCAGGAGGTGCTACTTCACAGTCAGGGCGGCTAGGGTCTGGAACCAGCTTCCAAGTGAGGTGGTGCAGGCTCCCACCCTGGGGGTTTTTAAGAGGAGGTTAGATGACCATCTTGCTGGGGTCGTTTGACCCCCAGTACTCTTTCCTGCCATGGCAGGGGGTCAGACTAGATGATCTGCCCAGGTCCCTTCCAACCCTAGAAACTATGAAACTATGAAACTATGAGACAGTGAGTGAGGTTGGTTGGACCAAGAAAAAACATTGAGGCTAATATTGGAAGTGGCTTACCATTGGGCTTGAGATGAGAACCATCAAAATATTGATTCTAGGAAGGAAGGTCATGTAATCTTAGAAGAGTATGACTGGAAGGCACCTCAAGAAGTCATCTATTTCAGCCCCTATACAGGGCAGGATCATCCTTGTCTATATTTTTATTTCTATTGAACGATTTAGAGAAAGGAGACAGAGGTAGTGAGGAAAGAAGGCAGGCAAAGGACACTTATGATGGGGGCCATTTTACCTATTTTTGTTCATAATCCATGAGCTCCACAGGTTCATCTTTCTTGAAAGAACCAGTCAGCTGTTCCTGGACCACCTGATGATGATAATCTAGACCCACTCCCAATGAGTCTCCCACGCTAGGTACAAAGGAGAATTTTATTGGTTACAAGGAGTAGGGTTGGAATAGGGTACAGGGTAGAGCAATATCAGAGAAATCCCATAGAGTAAACAGGCATGGCTGGGTAGCCTTTGATTGTGCATCTGGGTTACTGAAAGCTATATATCTAGTTAGATCTCAGGTAGCTTACTCACAAGCATCCTCTAGAGGCAGGTGGAGAGTCCCTCTAGAGCCAGGCAGTTCATTGATCATGAGTTTCGAGAGAGAGAGCAAGTTTCAGATGGTTCTATTTCTCTCTGAGTTTTCATCATGGCTACTGCACCTCCTCCTGGGCAGGCCCTAACTTATATAGCCCTTATGACCTCTTTTACCTGGTCCAATGGAAGCCAGCACCTGTCAGCTGCTAGGCAACCAATTTGAAATGCATCACTGGTTGCCTGGTAGACTGGCAGGGTCTCTAGCCCCCTCCCAGTCAGGTTGGCATTGCTTAGAACAATAGGGAGCATAAGCCCCTCACCCAGGTATGTGATGCCAGTCACGTAGGCAGAGGGAGCAGGTTTTGCCCCTCCCTCAGGAATGTATCCAGCTCAGGTTACAACTCAATGTCACCTGAGAGAGAGATGTCTGCCCTCTGCAGAGACCATGTTAACCAAATTGTCACATAGCAGATTTTTTGGGGAGAGACAGAGGTGACATTCTGCTACAATATCTATATCCCACTTGTGTACAAAAGATAGAATATAGCATTGCACTTGCCCAGTACCTTGCACTTGTACCTTTTCTTTATTTTGGTTTGCATCTAGTTTATCAGATGCTGGTAAACTATAAAGGTATTTGTGCCAACCATACTCAGGGTGACACTCAAGTCTTTCTTAGTCATCTACATGGCATTTTTGGCACCTACACATAGGTGGGAATTGTATTCCTGGAGATGTAAGCCTGTACATGTATGCAACCAGCCTGGACATTCACACTGGCAACAAAATTGCAGGAGAGCACAAACCCTTCGGTTTTTCCTCTCCATAACTGAGTGGCTGAGGCACTTACTTGGAAGGCCAGAGGTCCAAGATCTCTAACTTCCAAACATGGCACTCTAGCCATCAGACCAGGGGTCAGGCATTGTTTTTAGCTCTTTTCCAGAGCTCCTTTTGAAGCTGAGTTACTAATGTAGTTGTTAGAAAAAAATGGAATGAAGGTCATTGGCTTGTCAGGAGCAAGAGTCTAGGCTACCACACACAGCCCCTTCCCATCCAGTATAGCAGCTATCTTACTGAACTACACCCTCTTTGGGTTGCTTCCTTTCTTCTGGCTCACATAGGTCACTTTTTATGTCTGCTTCAAAAGAAGTAGCAGACAGGGGTCTGAATATCGCCTAACCTGTAGTGTGGTAGGTAGTGTGCTGTGCTAGGGAGTCAGAGGAGACCCAGATACAAACTCCTTTTGGATGAGTTGGAGGCCCTAGAGCCCTAGAGCCCAGGCTCTCCAGCTTTCTCGGCAAGTACTCTAGCCACTCAGCTATTGGGGGTAAAAGGCAATTGTCGGGTAGTCACCAGGTACAGGTGTGTGCCTCTACATCCCGCTGACATCCAACAGTCCCCTCAGGGTGGCTGCAACCCTTTTGGTCAGTCCAGGTGAGGTCTTATGCCCTCTCTTCCTTCCTGCCACGACTTCGATGATTACAAGATGTAAATGAAAGGGAGGTGGTGACTACCCACCTCCACCTGGATTAACCACCGGGTTCTGGCCCAGTTCCTGAAGCCTCAGGAAAGGGATGACAAAAGGACCAGTCCAAAACAATTCCTTACTCTTCTCTCTCTTATTTTTATGGGTGTTTTTCCTTTTGAAAGCCATTGAAGTTCAGTCCAGGATAACTGGAGTCCTGGTCACCCCTCAAGGCTCATTGGAGGCTTCCCCTCTGCTCCGGGCTTTTCCCTGGGCTCCCTTGTTAATTGTGGCCATGCCAGGCTTGATTTACGGCATGTGACTACTTAATGAAGAGAGAAACTCCCTTGTGAAAGTAAACTGCAGGAGGGATGGTCTTCTCTGTCCTTCAGCTTTCCCACTACTGATCTGGCCACGCAGCCACCTGGGGAATACGATCCTCTTCCCTTCCTTCAGGAAGCTCCTGATCTTGGTCCAAGTATTCTTCTTGCCGCGACTGCTTGCAGCTTACTCAGCATCCCATGGCGACCACTCCACAGTTTCAAACAAATGGTAGGGCATTGTAAAAGACAACGGTAAAAACCCGGAGCCAACGGCTCGGGTGTATCCACCTCCTCCACCCTCTCCTGGGTCTTTCCCCACTTTATCTTCCGCTTTCCTTCTTCCACCTTCCTCTTCACCCCCGCAGCGAGGGTGTCACTGCCTCTTCAGAGCCTGACCAGACACTTACCCGGCTCTCGGAGCATTCTCTCCGTGTCTGGCTCCCGGGCTTCCTCCTCCTCTCCTGCCGACGACTTTCTCTCTCCTTCCTTGGCTCTGTTCCCTGCCCCCGGATATTGCCCTGGCTGCAGATTAGCACCAATCCGCTTCACCTGCCGAGGTGGTAAAGCCGGGCAGGGGCAGATTGGCTGGTCCCGCTGCAGAGTGGATGTCTTAATCCAGTGAGGTCTGTGTCCCTGACTGGGGACATGTCCCAGGTGAGTATCCTTCAGATTCTCACATACCTCCCCCTTTAACTCATCATTAGACGCACTTATGTCCCAAGGCTTCAACATGATGGGATCCGCGCTTGTCGCCTCGGGCTCCCTTTCGTCTTCATCCTTGTGACATCTTGAAAGAAAGTCGGCAACCGTGTTAGTTATTCCTGGGTTGTACGTCATCTTGAAATTGAAAGGCTGCAAGGCCAGAGCCCACTGGGGAACGCGTGCATTGTCCGTTTGCTTAGTTCTCAGCCACCTTAAAGGGGCATGATCGGTAACAAGGGTAAATTCCCGCTCAAGTAAATAGTACCTAAAGTACTCAATGCTCCACTTTATGGTGAGACACTCATGCTTGACTGTGGCATACCTTCTTTTTTGCGGGTTCAGCTTTTGGCTGTCATAGGCTACGGGCCAGGAGGCTCCATCAACTTCTTGGAATAACACGGCACCTAGCACTCGTTCCAAAGCATCCATCTGTAGGATGAAAGGCATCTCAAAGTTTGGGGTCCTTCATACTACCTCATGGCAGAGAGCCCTCTTGGTTTGTTCAAACGCAAATGTACTTTCTGCGTTCCATGAGAGAGAACCTCCCTTCCTCCCTTGCAACAGGTCAGTGAGGGGTGCAGTGATATCAGCGAACTTAGGTATAAATCACCTGTAATATCCTGCTAACCCCAGGAAAGCCCTCAACTGCCTGCGGCTTTGTGGTGGCTTGAACCAGTGTAAGGCCTCTGCCTTATCGGCTAATGGTCAGACTTGTTCTCGCCCTACCAAAAACCCCAAGTACTTGGTCTCTGCCTTACCTAGGACACACTTTTTTGGATTGGCCGTCAGTCTAGCTTGGCGTAACTCCTGCAGCACTGCCTTTACTGCCCTTAGGTGTTCTTCCCTCCCCTGGGTGTAGATTATGATGTCATCTATATAAGCGGCTGCATATTGTTGGTGTGAGGCCAATACCCAATCGACCAACCATTGAAAGGTAGCAGCCGCTCCATGCAATCCGAAGGGCATTTTTTTGAACTCGTATAACCCCCACGGGGTGTCAAAGGCTGTCTTGGCCCTATCTTCCCTTTGTAATGGCACCTGCCAGTATACCTTTGACAGATCCAGGGTGGAGATGAATTGGGCTTGCCCCACTCTCTCTTAAGGAGCTCGCTGACCTGGGGCATAGGGAAAGCGTCAAACCTGGAAATGGAGTTCACCTTCCTAAAGTCTATATATAGTCGCATGGATCCATCGGGTTTGGTGAGTGCCACGATGGGACTCTGCCAAGGGCTACGCGACTCTTGGATTATGCCCTGTTCCAGCATCCTAGCCAGCTCGGTGTGGATGGCCTCGTGCCAACAGTGGGGAATCCTTCTCCACCTTTCCCTGACGACTTTCCCTGGGGGTATGATTATGCAGTGGGTTATCCCTTTCGTGCACACGGGGTTTTCACTGAAGACATCGCGAAAATGCTGTGTAGATGACCAAATCAAGGCCACTGAGACAACCAAGAGAGATTAGAATATTGACCCTAGTGCACGTCACGTTTCACTAGCCTCAGCAGAACACGCATCTTGTTTCTGGCATATTCTGCACATGTAAAAAACAGATTACAACAGTTTCACTGCTATCAAATTGCCAATATAAAGTTTATCATGAGTACAAGGGATTCTTGGTGAGTGGTTCATACCTATGCAATTTAATATAAGTACAAAGTTATATAGGGACTATATGGAACTTGCTAACAAATTAGTAGAATTTAATTAACTGATATCATGTAAGAGGTAGCCTTAGGGGTGGGAGGCGAGGGCAACCACCTAGGGTGCAATGGTCAGGGGGGTACCACACACACCTGCTCTGCCCTGCCCCATTGCTCATGCTGGGCAGGAGCTGTCAGGGGACTTCAGTGGCAACTAATCCTGAAGATTGGCAGTGGGGCCCACCCCCCTCCTGGCTGTCTGTTGCTGATCGGAGCCAGCTGGCCAGGGCAGCAGGATAAAAATGCACCAGGTGGTGGCAGGCACTGCCAGGCTGCATGATGGGCTGGGAGGAGACAGCCCAGGGCTGGATCACATCTAGCCAATGCCCAGTAAAAAGGAAAAAAAGGCAGCTGGCTGGCCCGGCTTGTATACCAAGCCCTTCACCATTATTGATTTGCTGGGTCTGGAGGCTGAGCTTCAGTTCCCCCAGCCACCACCACTACCGAGGGTGAAGGCACTGGGTGGTTGCACCTTGCTACTGGAGCTGCGCTTCCTGTGTGGGCAGCCTTGTCTGCTGCCCACCCACCTGCCCTTCCTGCCATCCTACACTGAGTCCCCACTTCCCCCTAGCCCTGCCTCCTAGCACCAGCCCACAGGATCTCCTGCCACCCGCAGCTGCTGGGGCACGTGAGCTCCTCACACATACATCCCTCGACATTCTCCCACAACACCCCCCCTCACATACTCACCCACACACCCCCACACATACACACACTCTCTCCCTCACACACACACACACACTGACCCCCACACCCTCCACATACATCCCCAATCCTCCCACACACACTCCCACCCCCCACACTCCCCCACCTCTACTCCATAGCCCCTGCATGCACCCTACCCCCCCAACACAGCACTAGTGACTTGGGTGGAGCCACTAAAGTGCCAAGGGGGGGGAGACATGGGGGGACAGCAAGATACAAGTTCATCCACTGCCATTTTCCCTCAGGCTGGCTCTGCATGTAACCCCTTTTCCAACTTCAACAACCGAACTCCATTAAATCTTACTTAGTTGCCTTGACCCCAGTTGTTTCTCTAGCTTTTTGTCTAATCTATCTAGGAAGATTGTGGATTCCCTTTCTTTTAGATCATCTGTGAGGGAGGGATGATCTAAGGATCTGAATCCTGCTTCAGTGCAGATGTTTGAATAATCTCTTGACATCCTTTCCAGTTATGTATTTCTATGATTCTAATGTAGTCTTAATTTCTTGAACACAGGCTGACACCATGGGGTAAATTCCTTTTCGACCCCAGATATGGCGACCAGTCTGACCCTGAGTGGAAGGGCAAGACTCTCTAGCCAGGAACCTCTGGCTTTGCTCTGAGCAGGAGAATCAGCACACCCCAGTTGAAGTCTTCAGCTTTAGCTTTAGCCAACATTCAATGCCTCTGGGAAGGCTTAAAACTCCTTGATACATATAGCAGAAAAAGAGGCAGGGGAGGAAGGAAGGGAGGCAGGAACAGCCAGAAAAGTCCAAAAGCATGGAAAAAATCCATGGTAAAAAATAGGCATAGCTACACTTAGATCACCCCTGACCAATGGCTATCCAACCTCTTCTTGAACACCTCCAGTGATGGACAGTCCATAACTTCCCTAGTCAGTCTATTCCACTGTCTCACTGTCTAAAAGTGAAGAAGTTTTTCCAGTTATCCAATCTAAAGTTACTTTGCTCTAACTTCAAGCCAAGAGCCTCCTCTTTGGTTTGAGTCCTCCTCTTTGCAGCAAGAGAGAAAAGGTGCTTTTCTTCTTTATGGCAGGCCTTCAAGGATTTGAAGACTGCAATCATGTCCCCTCTTAAGTGACCTTTCTGCAAGCTGAATATGCCTAGCTCCTTCATCCTATCCTTGTATGACTTGTCTTCCAAGCCCTTGATCATCTTTGTTGCCCACCTCTGGACCCTTTCTAACTTCTCTATGTCCCTTTTCAAATGTGGAGCCCAGAACTGCACACAGTACTCCAAATGAAGCCTAGTCAGTGCTGAGTAGAGAGGCCTAACCCGTGCCTCCCATGTCTTGCACCTAACTGCTTCTATTGATGCAGCCCAAAAACACATTCACTTTTTGTATGGCTGCATCATACTGTAGACTTATAATGGGGCTGTGGTCTACCGAGACTTCCAAGTCCTTTTCCATACCGCTGCCATCCAGCCAAGTGTCCCCCATTTTGTATTTGTGTTTTCCATTATTCCTCCTAAGGTGTAGCATCTTGCATTTCTCCACATTGAACTTCATCCTGTTAGCTCTAGCCCAACTTTCCAATCTGGAGAGATCCTTCTGAGTCATGTTTGCATCCTCCACCATGTTCACAATCTTTCCCAGTCTAATGTAATCCACAAACTTGCTCAATAAGCTTTCTATGCCAGCATTTCTATGCCCCTGTGGGACTCCACTCAAAATCCCCTGCCATTCTGACATGGACCCATCCATAATTACCCTTTGCTTAAGGCTATTGAGCCAGTTATCTATCCACCTTGTAGTAGTTTAATTTAGTCCATACTTCTCCAACTTGCTTATGAGAAGTTCTTATGGGACCTTGTCAAAAGCATTGCTAAAGCTCAGATACACTATATCTACAGCATTTGCTTCATCTACCCAAGTAGTTAGTCAAAGAAAGAGATCAAGTTTTTTTACATGCTTTGTTTTTCATAAGTCTGTGCTGGCTGCCTATAATCAGACTTTCCTCCTCCAAATACTTGCAAATGGCTTTCCTTAAGGTGCACAGCAGTAACCTCCCAGTTACTGAGGTGAAGCTAACAGGTCTGTAGTTCCCTGGGTCCTCCTTCTCACTTTTTTAAAGAGGGGTACTACATTGGCCCTTTTCCAGTTCTCTGATACTTGGCCTGTCTCCCATGAATTCATTCAGACCCAACAAAAGCTCTCTGATTGTCTCTTTTTTATCTCCTCCCTCAGCTTGCCTTCTTCCTTATCCAGATAAACCCTATTATGTGTCTGGCAGCTTAATTTTCTTGTGAAGAGTGAGCCAAAGAAGTTTCTCTTTCTGGCCTTACATTTCTGACTCATTCCTCCTGCTTGCTGACTCCTCATTCTAAACCCCAACTTGGCCCTCTTTGCTCTAGATTTGCTGGCTCCTTCCCCTTGTTCCTGACTGCAGTCCAGACGCCTGTCTTCTAAAACCAGCTCCTGGCTTTAGCTTGGTGAATGTCCATGTCCCAGTCCCTTACAGCTATAGGTGCCTTCCTCAGACCCCCAGCCAGTGACTTCAGTCTAGATCTCTCTTTTAAATTCATCCCTTATAGACCTGCCTCCTCCTAATCCCCTGACTCCAGACTCTAGTCTGGATCTTGTCTGCTCCTGATCCCCTAGATTGTGTCCCTGTTGGGTCAAATTCCAACAGCCCATGTCCCAGTTGTCGCCTGACACTGCCATTGAGGACCCAGTCATATGGATCTTATGCAAATATATTCATATAATTAGTTATATAAACAATACTACTCAAGTTAACTGGACTACTTTCATGAATGAGATGAGTAGGATTTGACTAATAAAATATGACAGTCTCTCTTCCTCAGAGAGTTTAAAGCCTAGAACCCCAATCCTTCAATGACTTTTGCTCATGTGCATCTGATAACAAATCTAGACCTCCATTCTTTGACTGGATCAGTGCAGTTGGAGCTGTGCATGCACTTGCACAGAAAGCCACTGGCATTACAGGAACTCTTAGTGGCCTTCAAGATCATGTTGTTTGGATCTGATTGCAGACTACCCTCAAGCTCACTTCAGCTTCTTGTACAATTGCTCCTGGATCAAGTTTTGACAGTCCAGACTTGCCAGATGATGAGTTTTGTTAGCTTCCCAAGGCATCAGCTGGCAGAGATGCACTCAGCTCCTTTCAGGCTCTGAAAAAGAGTTATTTTGATTGTATAGAAACATTCAGTTCTGGGAGGGAGAAGAAGTTGGGTTAGACATGTAGCAGGCTCACCTTTCAGAGGTTGGGTTGAGTCCCAGGCTTGAGATCCTGCTGTTTTGATTGGTGGAGCCCATCCACCAATCAGGAGACAGCAGGAGAAATAAAGTCACATCCCTTTCCTGAAGGGAGAGGGAGAAGAGCTCCCCCAGACCTGACTGAAGACTGTAAACTGTCAGGTCCAGAAGACTTCAGGGGCAGAGCCCTGGAGCATATAAAAGGAGCTGCATGCTCAGCACAAGGGGCAGATGCAGCAAAGGACTCAAGAAGAGCGGAGCCAAGAAAAGCTGGGGAGCTCTCCTCTAGCAGGCAATAGGTCCAAGGCTCCTGAAGCTGCCACTGAAGGAGCAATCTTGGGAGTGGCGTGAGACTGCTCAGACTGTTGACGATGCACAGGGATAGTGAATGGAGATCTGGCCCTTGGATCAGTGTGAGACTGCTTGGGCCCATCACGGTGTGAGGTTCAGTGCATGGAGCCCAGGCTTTGGGAGCTGGAAACAGTGGCTCAAGCCTGCAACCCTGGCAGGGCCAGTGGGCCGCGCAGTGCGTGGGGCAGTGCATGGGGCAAAGGCCTTGGGGCTGCAGTGAGGTGACTCAGGCCCCATCTCCTGGCAAGTGGACAGGTCCCACGGTGCGCAGGGTGGCACACGGGCCCGAGCCTAGGGAGCAGCGGAGGCTGCTTGTGTTAACCACCCAGTGTGAGGCCAGCCAGCCGGAGCCTGAAGGGCCTGGTCTGTGTTAAGAGAGCCCTCAGTGCCCAGCCAGGGCACGGGGAAATGGTAGTGCTGCAGCTTGAGGCCCAGCACCCAGGAGCCAGCAGCGGTGGTGCAGCAGCTGAGAGGAGCTGAGCCCTTGGTGCCAAGAGTGGAGCACAGGGTGGGGAGGAACCCAGCAGTACGGGAGAGGCCTGGAGAGGCATTCCAGCAGAGGAGACCCCATCGAGCTGCACCCTGACCACCGCCACCTGAGGGATCATGAGTCATTGGGCCCCTGGGTCCCACAGGGGAAAGACATTTGGAGCGGGCAACCCAGAGAAGGGGCTAGGTGAGCCGCCTCCCACCTAGTCAAGGCCCTAAGGGGAGGGGCCCCTGGTGCTTCCTGGACACCCCCCCCAAGGGACCCCATTGGAAGGAGGACTGTCTCTTGCCATGGGTCAGGGACTATATTAAGGAACAGATATTATTGAGATTGTTCATGTTTGCTCCTTACATTTTGTAATTGAAATGCTGTATTGTGATGTTGTAAATAGTGCTATTTAGGGTTTGACCTTGGTTATTGGTTAGTGTTCACTGTAAATATATGTATATGATATTTAGTTTTATGTTTATGTATATTATAACTTAATAAATTGTATATATTTAAGAACTTTGAGCTTGGGCTAACTCTATAGAGGAAAGAGGGATCTGCTTGAAATTCTGGCATCCCTCTCACAGCACCCCCTCCTGCCTACCCATCCCATTCAAATGAGAATAGGGCACACCCTTGGGTGTACCTGGGTAATAGACAGAATTGATGAGTTTTCTCTACCTTTGATCTGGAGGATCCTCTAAAGGCCACTTGATCAAATATAACAAGTGTAGGTAAATTTGTTCTCTCAAGCTAAGAAGAATGGCCCCTAAACACTCTCTATATTCTGCACATGCCAGAGGTAGTTAGCAGCACTAACAAATCCACCTGTCTGTCAGTCTAATCCCATTCTCAGCAGAACCCTCTTAAGAAGATTCAGGCACCTGAAATGAATCTGATGAGGTTTAGCCACCACAATTTATAGAACAACTTCTCACCCTGAGCCAAAAATTATATGATGATGGAGATGGAAAAAAACAACAGTCAACAGAAAAAAGGGAAAAAAACAGGAGACAAAGATGACTATTTAAAGCCTAGACAACTCAAGAGGATCTCCCCTTTTTTTCTTCAAAGCTTTTTTTAACTATTTTAACTCTGGTTCCTCTATTCACAATCCTTACCATCAGGAAAACAAAAAGGCTAGGATAGTTTCTGTATCTTATTTCTAAAATACCCTATTGCTATAGCCCTACATATGGGATTAAAAATAATGGTAATTAAAAATAACGATACTTTTCACCTTACACTTTTAGAATGTCACACAAGACCTTGTCTAATTCACACTGTCACACACACACTTCTCTCTGTGTGAGCTAAGTATTATTACACCCACTTTACAGGTGGGAAAACATGGCAAAAAGGAGGTGACTCACCTGTGGGCACAAATCTTGTCACTTCCTGACTCCATACTTCATGTTTGTTGTATTAGGACACAACGCCTCCTGCTTTCCCTAGTGACAATAGTAGAGTTCTTTGCTCACTGAGAAAGTCACAAGCAGCCAAATCCTAACTCACCTCTGAGAGGAAAAAATACCACTTTTACGATTGATAAACATGATTCTAATCCACACTGTACCAAGCAGTTTGAAAAACTAGATTCTGTAGGTGTATCAATTTTGGCCTTCTGAACATACTCAAAAGTGCTACATTGACACATCTACACTTCGTGTTAATCCTATTCCACCCTGGGAAGTAACTAAATTCTGCAAAAGTCCCAAGTCTTAGGTCGCACAAAATCAACAACTAGGAACACTGGAAGAGAGAGTCCATCTGTCATTTAGCCTAGTGGGTTAGGGCACTTGCTCAGAGAATGAGACCTAGGTTTTATGCCTTCCTCACAGCCAGAGGCAGTTTAAGCTCCAGGGCAGGCCCGTCCTATCCTGTGAAACCTAATGCCACAGGGGGCCCCACAGCCAAGGGGCACCCTGCATCCAGCTGCTCGCTACCCCCTCTTCCCCCCTGCTGCTGACACTGCGACTGCTGGCTTCATATCTGTTCACTTGCCACCCCTCCCATTGCTGATGCCACTGCCGCTGACTTCTTCGGCCACTCACGCCCCCCCCCCCCAACCCCCCTCTTGCAGAGGGCCCCAAAAAATTGTGGGCTGGCCCTATTAAGCTCACAACCAAAGTGTCCTAACTGCCAGGCCATGAGCTAAGCAATACTAAGGGCTCTTTTACTTGTCCAGCTGGGCAGCCAAGGCAGAAGGGACAGCGTTGAAGGGGAAGTATGACTTCATGCTCCGGTAATGTGGACACTGTCCTTGGAGGGAGGCAGACCCAGGGTCTGGCTTCTGTTCCCAACCTATGCTTTGAATGCTTTTTACACCATTTGAATTGCATAAAATACATGAACAGCATTAGGATCTCAGGCCAGAGGTGGATTAGGATTAGAGCCAATGCTTTTGTAAAGGGACTTTTCCATTCAAAAGCACAACTGCTGGCTCTCAATGGTGTAGGCTGCAATCAGCTGCTTTATTTAACTGCATGACAGAGGGGAGAAGAAAGTTCCCTCTGAGCAAACAGGAAGGAAGGAAAAGGGTAGAGCATGGGACTCTCTCGTAATACTCTAGATAGCCCAGATAACACCAAGGCAATCACTTTGTGACATCCCTTCCTGTTTAATTTATAGGCCAGAGGGAGTCTTTTAAATATCAGGGCTCTTCTCTCTTTCTGTCACTCGTGGGATAGTGGCTCTCCACATCAGCCAAGGCTGTCTCTCGGACCAGACAACCACTATCTTAGTCTCCTGGTCCAGCAGTTGTATGGATATCCCCAACTCAAATGTTCCTGGCCACACTGCATCCTTTGCTGACCTTGGCTTGGTCTTCACACCTAGGTCAAGGTTCTAGGACTTGCAGATGACTGCATGCACATATGATTCATGTGGCATCTTACAACAATTAAATGGGCATTGATAGAGAAAAGCCCAGTACCTGGCCTGCTTTAGGACAGTATTTAGAATTCATGATAGCTAATGTCCAACTCTGTTTTCTGCATAATATCATGTTTCATAGACTATCAGAGACTCACAAGGAGATGTGATCAAAGCCCAGCTCCATAGTTAGACACAGCTTTTCCAAAACATCTTTGTTTTCATTTGAAAGTGCCAAACGTAGTTTATGATCTGCCAGAATGATAAAACACTTCCCATACTGCTGTTGCTAATTCTACAGTTTTGAGTCTGATTAAATTCACTCCTATCAGCAATCATCTTTGAATTCTATTAATTCCTCCAGCTAATCTGTCCCATGTTTTATGCAAGACTTTTTAGCAATGCTAAAAAGGTAGAGACTTGCCTTGCTTCCACATCAATAATGCTTAGCTTTGGTATCTAGTGCACTTTTTCTGGGTTTTCTAACTTTTATCTCCCAGTTTTTGAGGATGTAACATATTTCTTATGGATAAGTAGGTGTATTGCTACGGAAACAGGAAATCGGATTTCTGTTTGTTCCCATCTGTAATCTCATTTGCTAGAAAAGACTGGACAAAACATTCTGTAGGTTTCTGGCAGTCCTCATTCTCTGCGCTAAACGCCTCATTTTTTCCCCATAATTTGCCATTCTCATGTTTTCCTTGACATCAGTGTTGTAGAGGGACTGATGAGTTCAACAAAAAACAACTGTCAGCTCCCAGTACTCCAGGCTAGAATTTGTGGCTAGATTTGTCTGGTCACAATGTGGAGAAGGGGAAATTCCCACTGAGCAAACAGGAGAACTATAACCTTGTTCAATTAAAGAGGCCACAATATACATAACAACTGATTATTGGAGAGAAAAAAGGAGAAAACAGGGATGGGAGTGAAGGTCATAGGTTGATAACAAGGTTTCGGGGTGGGGGGCACTGAACAGCAAACACTAATTATGGGTGCTGATAGAAGTGACATTTGAGCATTTAGTCCCCTGAAAGTGCTCTACATCATGTCCTGATAGAAGTGCACAACTGCAGAGTGCTTTAAAAGCACCCAATCACACAACAATTAAATATCATCTAATGAGGATCCAGATGAAAGAGCTCCAAAGTAGAGTGCCTTCTTTAGCTTCTTTTAGTATCTGTGCACAGTTAGGGCTGGGCTGATGCAACCCAGTCCTGCCCTGGTGCTGTCTGTAGGATGGGAAGGGGGAAAAGAGAGGGATGGGAGCTGTGTGTTTCCCAGCTTGAGCCGGGGATGGGGAGCATGGGTGGATTGGAGCCCCTCCTCCTCATGCCCCCCTCCCCAACCCCTCTCCATCCTGCTCAGGCTGGGCAAATCCCAGGCTGGAGCTCCCTCCCCTCCCTTACCCCTCCTTCCATCGTGCAGACAGCACTGGATCTGGGAGTGGGAGAGCAGGGCTAGGAGAAAGAGGCTGCCTCTCTCTGCTGGATTGGCTCTAAAGTGGAGATCGATTCCTGCAAACCGCCCCGCCCCCCAACCACACAGTGAACTTCTGTTGGATCAGGGAGGTCATAACTCACGGTGCTTTCTGTGAAGTGCAATGATTTAGAGTGGGTAGTTGCACATCTGTCAGCACCCAAGAGCCTACTGCTTTGCAAAACTGAGCAAACATAAAGCAAGGTCAGGCTGTAGCCTGGCTGTACCCCACAGTACTCTAGGTAACTCAGTTAACCACAGAATGACCTACAGTATCTGAGCATGTTTTTTGTTGGGATCTTGCAATATTAAATAGTATCCTACAACAGTATCCTACAACATCAAGTATTATGTTGCCAACAAACCTTGCTACATCGGCATCTGTGCAGAACAAAAAATTGAATGATTGTATATGTCTTATATTTACATCATTGGTGGTAACAGCAATCCCTTGATTCAAGAATTATCTCTACCATGCTTCATTGATAAATCATGAGGTACGTAACAGTCCAATCCTTGAGCCACAGATCAATCCACAGAGGTTAGAGGTTACAGATGCAGGAGAGAGTAGGCTCTAGGCTGGGATTCCTCTCCATTTCCTTCCTCTGCTCTCTCTCCTCTGCTTTGAGTGCGAGATGCTTTACTTCAAAAAGTGTTGCTTGCTTGAGGTTTTGGCATTGTTGGTGTCAGTTAGCCAGCTCCTCCCAATGCTTGGTATTGGCATCTGGTTTCTTGAGGATCACCAATTCAATGGTGGTAACATTGACTTCAGCAAGGATTCTGGTGGCTGTGCAATGATCTTCCCATCTGATGTGGAGGATTTTTCACAGGCATCATTGATAATATCTCTCCAGTGTCTTGAGATGATGACGGTAGGTTACCCACATTTCACATCAGTAGAGGAGAGTGGGGATGATGACTGGATTGCAGACCTGGATCTTGGTGTCTCCCCAGAGATTGCTATCAGTAAGACATGCCAAAGCTGTTTCCTAAAGGAGGCACTTGCACACCAGATCCGGTGCTGTATCTCCCCTCAATGTTCACTCTCTGAGAAAGGTGGTTACCATGGTAGGTGAAGTGCTTGACTACCTCCAGGATCTTTCCCTCAATGGTAATTTGGGGAGGGAGGACATATTCATGGCCTGGAGCAAGCTGATAAAGCATTTTAATCTTCTCAATATTGAGAGAGAGGCCCAAAGTTCAGGTTTCTTCAAAAAGATTCAACATGGTGTGGGCTTCTGAGAAGTGATCCAGCGCAGTCTGAAGGTTTTCTCAGTGTGCACTTAGCACATTGAAGGTTAAGGGTGGTTGTTTTGATTTGGTTGTTTTGATTTTGTGCTCCAATCAGCCAACACAGCTCCCAGTCATGGGATCACATGGTGCCGCCTGTGGCTGAGAGCTCAGACCACTGATAGTGCTCACAGCTGCAGAGGCACCCTGTGCTCCTGCAGTAGGGAGCTGTGTCAGCTGATCTGGGCTCCCACATGGAGGAGTTCATTGTGTCCCCCAGTTAGGAGCTCCAATCAGCTGACCAGTGTGCCCAGTGAGGAGCAATAGCCATACATTCAATTAAAGACATGATAGGAACTAGACACAAAAGTTATTTAATAAAATGTGTGTGTTTTAGGGCAGGTCATCTTGAGTCCAAATTCTTTAGGGGAAATTAGGTTTCATGCAGAATTTTTCTTCAGTGAGAGCTAATAGAGGTCTCTGGCACCCCTGACAGACATTACACTTCATATGTTATTAACTGGTTAATCATGTCTTAAATAGTGACCTGGCCACATAAAACCAGGAATAAGCAACAACGTTATAATTTAACTTTGTTATTTAATTCTGGTTTTATCACACAGTTAATTACATGAGCACATGGCCAGGTCACTACTTAAGGCGTGATTTACCAGGTAATCACATTTCAAATGTAATATGTGTCAGGGGCCCCAGAGACTTCGTTTGCTCTCATAAAACAAAAATTCTACATGGAGGCTAATTTCTTCTAAAAAATTTAGACTCACAATGGCTGGCTCTAAAGTGCCCCTTTCCTCAGGCAGTAGCTCCTTGGTCTTAATCCTTTGATTTCCACAGGACTATCTGTGAGTATGGTGAATAGGGTATGATATGAGTCCATGTATGCTGTGGTACGTGCACCAAGAGTTGGTGCTCTCTACATAGAGCCTCTATGCCTCTGCATTGCCTTCCAGGCAGCCTGGCTTCTCTGACTGCTGAGTAAAATCTTTCCCCTTTCCACAGATCCCTCATTCTAAAATTTTAAAAATATTGTACAAAAATATTATTCCTTGTTCACAGTTTCAGTCTAAAACTGTCTACTTTCTACAAGCTCTAAGGGCTATCAGTGGGAAAAATACATTCATTTAATCATGTTGGAGAAAGAATACTGAGAAAAAGTCTTAAACTAAAGGCTGTTCTCCACCAATCATTTATTGATTTCACTGCCATCTAGTAATCAGTACATCTCCCTTATTTCCTTGGAATGAGATTCCTGAGTGAAAACTTGTCTCATTTCCACTAAGGTAGCTTTTTGGTTTTGTCAGGTAGCACAGAATGATGGAATACCATTCAGCCCCCAATTAGATCCTTAACAGAATGTGATACAGCCCTCTGTGGATGCCATTAAGTGTAGGTTATTTTTTTCACATTATTTTAAAAATCAGGCCATTAGGGCTAAATTTATCTCATTGAAGTCAATGGCTTTACACTAAGAATGAATGTAGCCCTAGATTTACCTTTAGCATTTATGGGTCAAGAAACTTTACATGGAATACAAATGTTAAAATATCCTTCCTATATTTCTGGTTGGCAAGCAGAACCGAAGGTGGGTCACAAGTTATTTTCTGCATGGTAAGTTTATTGAAGGGTGAATTTCCCAAGGGTGATTAATTGATGACTGATTAATTGTCTAACAGTGAATTCACTGGGAAGCACACTTTATATAGAGAAATATCCCACCCATAGGTATTACTCCGAATATGATGTACTGCTGAAAAAGCAGCTTTGGCAGATTTAGGTCCTGATTCTGAACTATTGGTAAGAGCTGGAGATTAGCCAGATGGTATTCCTTGGCATCAAAACATAAAGAGAAAATAGAGCAAAAGCATTTGAACTCCAAAGGCATCATGCTAACAGTCAAACAGGCATATTGCATTGCATTGCTAGGGTCCATATATGCATGAAATCAACTAGTCATTCACTTGTAGATGAGGTTAAAGAAAAGGCAAATATTCTGAATGATTACGGTTCAGTCTCCACTGTACACACTGTTATAATAGAAGAGAAATTTAGCATAGGGAAATCTTAGCAAAATTAAGTCACCCCCCACTAATACATATTTTACTTTTAACATGATCTAACTTTAAATTCTCATATCCAAACTTAAGTCATTCCATTTTTAAAGATCATGTAAGTTCCCAAATGCTTGGATAGTTCCAGGAACTGAAAAGATTCATGGGTGTCACTAAACAGCAAAAAGTGCATGATTTATAATACCAGAGAGGGATTCAGCTCTGCAGTGAAATGAATTGAACTTCAGCTCTTTTGAAATCCTAAAATGATTTGAGGGCTAATACTGGATTTGCCTTTTTAAAGCTTCCATTGCACAGAACTTTTTTTTCTGAAGAGTTATAATGTATGGATATTTTGATTATAATTATGCAGACCTTCAGCTACAAGATGCTGCATGACTATATGACAAGGGACTGTGCGCTGTACATCTAATGCATTCGGTCACTAGGTAGAATTTGCTGGGAGATTTAGAGACTGCAGATTTGCTGACATTTACCAAAGGGAATATATATATACTTGCAAATATTATGTATGTGTTTTTCAGTACTCAAAGAGCAATTGTACACTTCCAGTCTAAATGCCTTCCTTTAAATTAAGGAAAACAGTAAAACAAATGAGAACAAATGTAATGTCTTAATGAGAAAGTGTATGGTGTGTGACTCACTATGTGATTCCAGCCATTTAGAACTGAAACTACTCTCAAAAACAACATTTCCTATCAGATATGGTGCATTACTTTTAGTGTAAAAGGTGCAGGACAAGAATAAATCATAATAGTTGCATAGCTCCATGCCACACACATGTACAATGACAGGGTTCTTATTCTTTAATATATTGTTGTGACACATAGCAATAGTTACCATTTTGCACTGTCATGTAGACAGCTAGACAGACATCAGAAAGCAGTCAGCCAACAATGGCAAACTGACAGGCAACCTTATTGTGACAGCTAAGTGAGCCTAGCTTCACACACAATGGGGCTTTCTCCATGAGTAGAACAAAATGCAAATGTCCTTCCCACATTTGCCATAATGCACACCAAAGTCACTGCAGAACCTTACACCCTCAGGTACAGTATGGGGATTGTTTATCATGGGGCAAAGTCTTGTAGAAATAAATAAAAATTAAACCTATGGGGGTGGGGGATAGAAATTTTGGTTAAAAATATATTAATTACCTTAAAGCACATTGGGCTAAATTTTGTATCACTCACCTGAAGTCTAGTGGGTAGTAGCTGGCAAAGTCCTGGTTTACACAACCAGGGAGGCATTTTATTCTCCCCGTGTAAACACTTAGGCTGCTTGCAGGCATGAAAAAACTCCCAGCACTTTACTTCCAGCTTGGTGTGCCTCCACTCCAAGTGCAGCACATATGCAGAAGAGGCATCATGTTAGTTTGAACCAGCTCACCAAACGTCTGTATAGATCATGCACTTCAGTGGGGCTTTTTGGCACTTTTATCTAATAGCTAATTGAATCAGGTTTAGCTAAAAGTGCCAAAAAGTCCAAAAAAGTCTTGCTGAAGCACCTGATCTGTATAGATGCTGGGGGGCCAGGTCAAACTAAGGTGCTTCCTCTTCTGGTAAAGCTGTGTTTTGTTTTGTTTTTTCATGTCTGCCAGTGCTCTTGGGCCACATCCACACAAGCGTGGATGTTTGTTTCCCCGAGGACAAGAAGCAGTGGCACACCTTGTGCTGCTGCTACATGTCCACAGAGGATACCCATGCCACATGCCTTTTGGCACACGCTATGTTACCCTGGGTGGAGTAGGGGAGGCTGGGACCAGCAACTGTGCTGGCCCCTGGCCCCAGCAGCCTTACCGGGGACCAGCACAGAGCAGCCAGAGCGTGGTGCTGGCTGGCCAGGCTCCAGTTCGGAGCAGCATGCACTGCCCCTTTGTACACCGCCCTGCTTTTTTTCCGCACAGGTTTTTTTGACCCCGGAATCCCCAAGATCAACTGGTTGTTGACCAATGATATATACAATCACCTGCTTACTGTGAACCCCTGCTGGCTACTCTGGATAGACAGGGTGATCCCTATGTGTGAGAATGAATGAACACTGATAAGCTGCAGAAAGACACAAAGGCCTGTGGCAGAACACTTTTACCTCTCTGGACACTCCATCGCTGACCTGAGGGTAGCTGTCCACAGGCAGCAATATTTTAAAAATCAGTTCAAATGAGAAATTGCAGAACAAGAATCATCCACAAACTGGATTGTGTTAAGTATGGTTTAAACAGGGACTACAGATTCTTATCCAATTACTAACTTTCTTATCCAAAACTAGATTACTTTTTGTGACTTTGTTTCTAAGAATTTTTTGCTTGTTTACCTCTCTCAGCACTGTCCCCTTTCCCCCCTTAACTCTCCCCCGCTCTCTTCCCACCTTCAATATTCAAATCACTCACTCCACTTTATAAAGTGCTCTATCCTGTCCTTTTACAGCACCCAGTGAAGTAAACTTGAGTTCACAAAAGCTTGTGGTCTACATATTTCTTATTTCATTAGTCTATAAGGTGAACATATATTTTGCCTTCAACGCAAAAATTGTGTGGCATCCATGGTGAACATTTAATCTTTCTATCTCATCTCAACCACTGTCAATGCATGGTTATTAGGATCCCTAAAACTGACTTGAGATGGTCAACTTCAAAGTTGCTGTTAGAGGCAAAGTGCTCTAAGTAACAAGGTAAGAGACTTAATGAGGTGAGAACAACTAAGAGCAGGCTGTTCCTGCAGGAATTAGCAGGGATGATTAAATCAGATGAAACAGCATTTTTTTCTGTTGAAATCAATGAGATTTGGCAAATGACTAGTGCCAGATGCATGATTTAAATAGCTGCTTGCCAAGTCTTAAGTGGCTAGTACTGTAGAATCATTAGAAAGCATAGATGTCCCTTCTATGTTTTTTTAGAAACTTTGTTGGTTTCCATAGGAGGAGACTAAATTATTTGTAGTGTGGTAGGACACAGTACAAGGGACTGAGTTATATTGCGCTAGGTGCAGTATACTTTCAATTTTCTAGACTTTATAAAAAGGTTATTATTTTTTATACATTGTATAGAATTTATTCCTGTATAGGTTTTTATCCTGGATGTATTCTGTCTCCATTTCAGCTAGACACAAAGCCATAAGCTGGTAAGGGAGAATGCAAATCAATTATTTTTTTGTTATAGGTTAAAGTTCTTCTTCCAAGAATCTTGCCATGTCAATAAAATCAGGATAAGAACCTTGCTGTGTAAAGAAAGTTGTTTCTTCCAAGGTTTCAGAATATATATTTGAAAATATAAATACACTCATTAACATATTTGGAACTATTTTATGCTTACTGGAGTTTTTCTAAAAAAATGTGCCCACAAGCCAGTCAGTCTCAAATATCATTCAGCAAGCAGGTCTGAATCCCAAGAGTCAGGAAATACTCTTCTCAAGGGACAGCACTAGCTCCACAAAGTAAAATATGAACATAGAGAAAACACTTCAAAGCTTTTATATTCTCTTTATGTTGGGATTTCAGATTTGGGAAGGGAGCATGCATTTTTGTATCGTCATTCATTATTAGGTTTCAGGATTATTTGAAGATACACATTTTTCATGATTCTGTATGGAAGCAGGGATTTATGGTGCTTTTTAGATTGTTCAAGGATCTATCAGTTAACTTGGAAAAGGGAGGCAAAAAGAATAGGGGCATAAACATAAAAGCCTAATGGAAAATAAAGGGAATAAAAAATAATAATATGATATAAGGAAACAAAGCTAAAGTGGAGAGATAGCATACAAGTATAGATCCAGTGCGGGATGCAGTGATGCAGTTGCACCCTCCCTTTGATTGCTGCTCCACCCAAACTATAAGCAACTGCCTGGGAGGAACAGAGGCATTTCTGTTAGGGCAGCAATAAGATCTACCTGATTCCTGCTAATTCCTCTTTATTCCACAGGTATTAATGACCCTCTTTCCTTTATAATGGTCTTGATGTTCTATTTAAACTATGCTTTCTTCTGTAATTCTGCTGTATGTTAGCTGTTCCTAGTAATGTGTCTCTTCTATTTCACAACCTGTGGATTGTTTTTAGCTCTAGCTTAACCCAAGTGTGGTAATATTAATGCATGTGTAGAAATGACTGACAGTGAAGTATTGAAGGTACTGTCAAGATGCTCCAGAAGACTAGATTTTGTTTTATGAATCTGAATAAGAGATGTAGGTTTAACTTAACAAAACAGTATCTTTTGACTATTTTGATTTTTTTTGCCTAGTTAATTGTGTTTTTTAAACTTGACATATAATATAGCAAATTAGTGCATGTTTCAATAAAGTCATATTTGGGGCTGGGCTTATCTTAAACTGAATACTACAGTGTTAGACCCCTAGAATATTAGTATAGCTTCTAGTTCCTCTTTAACTAGAGAAAAATTGATGTTGTGTTATATGTGATGCTGCATTACAACATCTGCACCTCCCTTTTTAAAATTCTAGATGCACCCATGATCGCATATGAGGGAAAATAGAGGCATATGAACTGATCTTTTAAAAATAAATAGCACTTTAATGCATATGGTTCAGGTCTCTTTTGAGTCATTTATTCATTTAGTTTTATTGTGATTTTGGTTTGCTGTATTCCTCAGGTTGCATGTGAAGTGCACCAGCATATGGAGCTGCCATTTGTCCACTGAAGTCAACAGGATTAGACCTTTGCACTAGCCAGCTCTATACTTCTCCCCCTTGATCTACCAATACTTGGCATGATGGGTGTGCAGGGGCACTTGCTGCAATCCAGCAAGGCCAGCAAAATAGCCCCTCTGGGATTCTCTCAGCTGGTGCACAGCCTTCTCTACTTTACACCATGGCCAAACTAGCTTCTGACTCCCCCATAGATCAGGAATGGAAACATGTCTGACAGCTTCCTCTGCCTTGCATACCTTCTCTAGAGCTCACAGCATAGTCCAGGAGCAGCTGAATATTCAGGCTCAGGTTTGCCAAGGGACTAGTGTTTTAGGTGCCTCGCTTGGCAAAGGTGAAGGGATTCCAGGAGAGCCAGTGCAGAAACTGTTGATCAGCATTTTCTGAAAGTCCTGTAGCCCTTTCAGGTACCTCAAGTTGGCTTCATCCAACAAGTCACTTTGCTCTCAACTTCATCAGTTGATATTGTATTTTATCTGTTAGCTTCTGATCGAGTGTTTGGGGATTCAGATTCCCATTGCACTGAAATGGGATGAGTGTAGCTTGAGAAAACTCTGCAAAGCTGGAGTCATTCTAATGTCCTTTGCAGTTTGGATTTTGCTGCATTACAGTGCTACATCCATATGAAAGTAAGATCTGTTCTGAGCCACACACAATGATATATATACTGTCCTTTCAATACATGAGACATGAATGATGTGTAGGTAGCCTCCCTCAGGTCTTTTGTAAGAGACAACTGGCTTTTTAAAATTGCCCTTTTCCCAGGGCTTGATTGCAGTCATGATACCTGAGGACTCTGGTGTGTGCTATTTGATTAAATTCCTCTTAACAAATGACTTTTACCTCTTTTTATTTTTCTCCACTTTATTAAATGCCAAGGCAGGTTTGCAATCAGCCAGTTGCTATGACTTGCAGAGGCTGTTGTTTGTTGCTTGTGAATAAAATGCAGTGCTTGCTGTTTATGGGGCAACCTTTATTGGAGGCTACATATTGCCAGTCATTTTATTTCCTGGCATGCTCAGCTTCAGGATGCATTTACAGATAGGCTGGGGCTAGGTTTCCTAATTCAGGTCTTCTTTCACTCTACCAAACAGATACTAGTACTAGGATTTGAATTTGTTGTTGAACTGTGGGCACAAATAGAAGCAGGATATGTTATATGTGCAAACTGCATTAGAAAGGGGGGATACTTTTGAATTTTTATCCCTACCTTTCATATATTCTGTTTTTTGTTTGTTTTTTTTCTAAGCCAGGAGAAAACTCAATCAAATCTCCAAGTTTCTGAGTTACATCCAAGCCTCTGTTCTGATTTCCATTTTCAGGAGCAAAACAGCAGAACACGGCGGAAAAAGGAAATGAAAAGACCTTGATATAGTCCCACAGTTTTCAAAGTCCAGGTTTTTTACATTATATCTCTTCACTATCTGCAGCTGTGTCAAAAACCAAATGATTTAGTTATTATCTACACATCCCCAAATGGACAACAGCTCCGTGACCTACTGTGTATTCCACGGCAGACAGCAGAGTAGATTTGCACCTTACAGGCGAAATTAGTGATGCAGAAGCTTTCATAAGCAGAAGCTTATTTCATCAGATGCTATTTCAGTGGAACCCTGCAATCAGCAAGGATGCTCTGATTTTCAGTGGTGAAGAAGGAATGTATAATAACTGGGAAGTGACAGTCACTGAAATTCACTCCCACAAGGAAGTCCACTAGCCCAACGGTCTGGCCACCATTAGGTCTTCATGCAAACTGCATTTCTTTGGTCAGGCTTTCCTAAAATTACTTTGGCATCTGGCCTGTGACAGGAGATAGTTTAAGGGATATTTCTTTAGGGAACTGTTGATTGGTATGTTTAAGCTAATATATGGTATATGTAGTCCTCTGTTGGGGAAAAGTTTGTTATCCTTAAATATTTAACACCAGCACTCAGATATGACAGTGATGAATGTATGTAAATGTCACACATTTGTAAGGTATCTAACCCAGTGGGGTCTCTATTTGGGGTACTTTGGTATTATTCTAGCAATCGAAATAAAAAAATATTTATGAGAGAGAGTACAATCACATTTTTTTTCGGTAAATGTAAAACAAGAGAACAGGTACACGTTAGCAGAGGAATTACAAACACAGTCCACATCTACATGAGCAGCTGATTGTGCAGTAGCCTGTGACTACTGTGCAGTAGCGTTGTGTGGGAGAAAGTGTGATGCGATGCTACTACACAGTAGCCATGAGCTACTGTGCAGTCAGCGTTATGAAAAAGCCTTTCCTTAGTGCTATTGTACAGTTTATGCTATTTACTTGTTTATGCAAGTACTAAATGATTGCACAGTAATGACTGTGCAGTCAGCATCTCATTTAGACGCATGCAGCCAAAGTGTAACATACAGCCCCTTGTCCTTTTAACAATACAATACCTATCAGAACAGACACTTCAATGACACTACAGCTAAAAAGAAATCTATTGCTTTAAAAGAGGAGGAGGAAATCACTGGGTACAAATCTAAGATTATAAAAGCCATTTGTTGTGTTAAGGTCAAGCTATCTATTGGGTCAGAGGAAGAATGAGCCATGTGTCTAGGACTTTAACCATTTTTGATTGTGAAGACAAACCATTTTACATTTGTCTAACGTGTTGGAGGTGAGATTGCATGACCTTCCTAGACACACACAATAATTGCTCGTGTTACTGAACATAGCAAATACTCTTTCCTTCTTAGCCACTGACACTTTGCTACGTGTTAGTGGTGGTGTTCTAGGCATTAGCCAAGGCTCTGCATTCAGATCCATGCAGTTTTTTTCTAAAACTGAAAGGCACCTCCCATGTACTCCAGTTACATATTTTACCAGTCTTCATCTGTAGCTGTAAGATGTTATGCTTGTGAGTTAACTTATTTTTAAATGCTGCCAGTTCAGTTTTAAGGTCCAGTTTAGAGGGTACCAGTTTTCTCTGTGTCTCAACTACTAGTTCTATCAGTACTAATCTAAGCCTGAGAACTACATAATAGCACAACAAGTAAGGGATCAAATGCTTAGTGCTCTAAAACTCAGTTCTCTATCATGAGAGCCATGTCAACAGATAGGGAACTTTATGTAGCCCACGTGTACATGGGTTTGTACTTTCCTCTCCAACTGAGGGAATTATTGGCAGGGCAGTGTGCTGCAGAGGGACACAACAGCCCAGCGGCCGCCTCCGTCCCCTATAGAGTCAGGTCCAGTCAATCAATTACTTAACTATATACAGATTTATTATTACAACAAAACCATTAAAGGGTAAGGACATAGATTATATATATATATGTTCAAATTTACAAGACAATAAACCCTATACCATATATATGATAACTGTGTGTGTGTGTGTCTGTATGCGCGCGCGCGCGCGCGCGCACACACACACACACACACACACACACACACACAGTTATCATTAAAAAATACAGATGAACAATAGAACAAACCAGACCAAAGGATATTGATTGGGCAACCTTATAACTCTATTCACATTCAAACTATTACTTCAAATTATTCACATAAACTGTAAGGCACAATCCACAAATATAATCAGCAGTCCTTAACTACCTGGGTGCCCTCCAGAGCAGGGGCCCCACTCCCAAGGTACCACTACAGGGAAGGAGGTGGAGAGAAAGAAAAAGGAGAGGAAGATCCCAAAGACTCCTAAGCTCCTGTGCTATCACCTAGGAGTGGCCCATGTGGTGCCCCTTCACAACCCTTGGGGGGTCCCTCCCCTGTGGGGACCCTTTCTCCAGGGTAACTCATTACTCCACAGTCCCGGAGGGTTGCCTCTTGTTCTCCAGGTCAAGCTCTGTTCTCTGCCAGGTTTTCCTGCTGCCCAACTCCGCTGCTGCCATCCTGGCTTAGGGCCATGTGCACCGCTGTGTGTGCTTGACCTTGTGCTAGGGGTTGGAGGCCTGAACAGCCTTGTGCAGCACCAGAGCTCGGTCTGCTCCCAGCCCTCTGTGCAGCGTCGTCTGCACTGAGCTGCTGCCCTGTGTCAGCAGCTGTACACCTGAGACACCTCAAGTGGCTCCCAGGGTCTCTCACCCCCCGTGTAGCGCCTCCTGCACCAAGCTCCCAACCTTGTTCTGGGGGTTGAGGATCTGAGCTGCCCCAGGAGCTCCAAAGATCCTGCTTATGCAGCTCAGGGTCTGGACACCGTGCACCATGCTGTGCACTGAAAGCCTAACCACTGGAGCTGTCCCCTGCTCCACACTGAAAGAAGTCTTCAGGGGCTCTTCCTGGGCTACTGCTTCGCCGTCCTGAGCAGCTCTCCTGAGCTCTTCTAAGCCCCACTCTTCTCTCTTCTCTGTCCCAGATGCATCTCCCCTGTGCTGGGCACACAGCTCCTTTTATACACTCCAGGGGTCCGCCCCTGAAGTCTTCCAGACCTGACAGTTTGCAGTCTTCAATCAGGTCCGGGGGAGCTCTTCTCCTTCTCCCCTCAGGAAAGAGGCATGATAATATTTCTCTTGCTGCCTTCTGATTGGTGGATGGGCTCTACCAATTAAAACAGCAGGATCTCAAGCCTGGGACTCAACCCAAGCTCTGAAAGGTAAGCCTGCTACATTTAAAAATACGTTTTGTTATTGGGGAGCTGCAGAAATGCCTAGTCCATCAAAGTGCCCACTTAAGACTTTCCAGAAAGTCTTGGAGGTCATTCTAGCCTCTCAGGAACCTTTTCATTCCATTTTTGCTTCTTTGGATCAACAATTTTTAAGTGCAATTTTTTTACTGATTAAAAAGACCTTGCCATTTCTTAGGGACACTGATCTCCCTGCATACAGGAAAGAGTTGAGTTGAAAGGGGAAAAAATACAAGAGCACCAGCTGGTACAAAACACAGTGACCCTTCTCTTCTGTGATTAGACTGCTATGAGTATATCAAGTCAGTTCTTCAGTCTTTCTGCTGGTTCCCATATCACTTCTCCTGCCAGTCTGAAGCTTAAGTCATAATCTTCAAAGCAATGAATTGATCATGTCCCAGATACTCTGGAGACAGTGCTCTTGATGGTTCACAGAATGAGATGCTGAGACCCTGCAGAACACAAATTCCAGAATTAAACTTGTGTCCTGGGGAAGATCCTTCTCATCTGAGAGGTTTGGCTTGTGAAAGAATCATGTACAAGAGACTAGATGGATAATCCAGGGTTTGACTGCCTTTAGGACACACTACAAAGCCTTCCTTTCTGGTAAAACTTTCCCACCCATAACCAAAATGGACTGCAGAACACTGATCAGTCCTTATCTCACCCTTCCCAAGGTTGCACCTGCCCATGCTAAGCTATGAATAAACTGAAAAGGGCCAGGGGGAAGGAGGAGGGGTAAGAGGGAATGGAAAATTTTGTCCTTGCCAGACAATTTTATGTATGCTCAGTGGTAAGTGGCAGCACAGAACCCTAAAACTTAAATACAAGAGAGGACAATGGAGGTCTGACAAGATAGAATGGTGGAGGTCTAGCACAATTTCCACACAACAAGAGCTTTCAAGGCACCATCCAATTTGTGTCCAAGAAGGATGTGCAAGGGCACAGCACATTCTTATCACTGGAAAGGACCAGGAGAAGAGTCTGCTTGTTGACTGCATGTTAGAAAGGTTGTGCTGTCTGCATGCTGGAGAGGCCAGTCAATTTGATCTGATCTGCTGCATTTCTTCTCAGGACAGAATTGTAGGTATAAATTGTCACTGGTGCCAAACCCAGCTGAATGAAAAGCTAATGCAAAGCTTTATGGACATGTTGGCAAGGCACATCCCCACTGAGCATGCTGGGCTTTTATTTACACTGGAGGTCCTGCCCCTGAAGTCTACCAGACTTGCAAAGTGCAGTCTTCAATCAGGTCTAGGGGCTCCTCTCTGTCCCCCTCTGAGCAGGGGCAGGCCAAGCCCCTCCCAGCTGTTATCTGATTGGTAGAAATGTTCCACCAATCTGAAGGGTCCTTCTACAAGCTAGGCTTGCTGGGCAAAAGTGGCAATCCTGCCACATTGTGTTAGCTGCCTGTCCTTTTATTTTGGTTTATCTGCTTGTTTTTGTTTTATTTTATTTTTTTTGGCAGGGGGATAGGGTTGCCTGGTTGAATTAAATCCTGCTAGTCAAGGAAGGGGACAGACTTGCAGGAATCCATCTTACTCCCACTTATTTTTTGTAAGCTGCTTTTTCCCTCCTTTTCTTTCAGTGAGGCATCTGTTATAATGTTCTGCTTCAGGTACTTCCATCAGATATGCTCAGAACTCCATCACGGTTGTCACCCTTTCCTATTTTGAGCCTGCCTGGGAAGGTTAGTCATTCTGAGGGATTGCATTGTTGACACGTCTTGGGGACCAACAATAGGCACGGATATTAGTGGGAGATTCAAGCACATAACATCCCTCAGGATTTAACCCACTGTGAATTTCCATTTCTTGTGCAATGCATCATTGTTTCTTTCTTTAATTAATGTCAGAAATATCTCATTGTCTGGTCTTCTTTGTTCTTGCAGTCTTCTAATTAGCTCAGCCAAGTTATTTTGTGTGGTTTTGGGTCCTTGCAGTGTAAATGAGCTTGTCAGTCACTGCCTTCAAAGAATTGTGGCTTTACAGGAGCCTGAGATGGAAAAGACCCATTAGAACTGTTTTAGTTTCTCTGCCGCAGAGTACAGGATCCCTCAAGGCTCAGCTTCAGACTGTAGATGTGAGAAGTCCTGTACCTGTAATGTCGGCAGTGCTGCTTTCTTGCACCGTGTGTGGCAAGGTTTTTCTTCTCCGTAGTTGTCATGGTCACTGGTACACACTGAAATGACAATCTGCCGCCATGTCTCAGGCTAAGTACAGACATTTTGGGGAGGTTAAATCAATTTCAAAATAGCCACCTAATTTAAACTTAGCTTGTCCCAGTGCCGACTTTATACTTACAGACCCAGTCTCAGTGATTGGCAATCAGTCTAAACCTATAACTTACAGAAGTTCCACGCAAACAAATTGGTCTAAAAATTGCAGAACTCCGTTTAAGATAAACCTGGATCTATTTAATACCAGACTCGCTCGATTTAGGTCAGTGCTTCCCAAACTGGCATGTGTACCACCAGTGGATCACAGAGAACCTGTGAGTGGTTTGCAGAAGGCCGGGGGGAGGGGTCCACATACACACAGACACCCAGCCAACACAGTCTGGCCATATGTGCATCAACACCCAGCAGGTAAGTGTGTTGAGGGAAAGCCTGTGGGGAGGGGAAGGGTTGGGGGCAGGGGGAAGGGGTGTGGGGGTGCAGATCAAGGCCCCCACAGTGAGGGAAGGAGTAGAGCAGAGCCAGGGGTAGGGGCTGGGGTGAATGGGACCCCGGGCAGATTGTTGGATGATTAGAGCCCCAGGTGACTCATCCAAGGGCATGGGGAGACTCCAGGTGCTGTGCGCACTCTGGGGGAGGCATGTGGGGTACGCGCCTCCCAGATTTGAGTGTAGGGCAGAGCTGGGCTGCCTGCTGTGCTCAGGAGCTGTGCGTGACCCTCCAGCCCTGGGGCTGCTCTTTTCATGCCCCAGCCTGGTCTATTTTTTGCCGCACTGGCCCATTGCTCCCCACCTCCCCGGGATCAGCTAGCCCTCTCAACCTCCATTCCACAAACTGCTCCAGGTGCGGCTGCTTTTATTAGAATTCACCGCTGTCAGAGCCGAGCAAGTAAGTCTCAGTGTGTAGAGGATTGGGAAGGATGGGGGTGTAGGTTCACCGGTGGGGGAAGTGGGAGGCTAAAAGTAGACCCTGATCCCCCAAGTCCCCCCATGGACCCCACAAGCCCTCCTGATCCACCAGACACTTCTGGACCCAAAAAACCCCCTGTGGGTTGCACTTGTCCCCTCCCCACCTGTGGGTCGCACCTGCCCCCACCCCACCTGTGGGTCATGCTTGCCCACCATCCCACCCAAAGGCCAGACCTGTCCCCCCTACCCATAGGTCATGCCCACCCTCCAACCATCACAGGTTACACCTGCCCCCATCCCACCTGTGGGTCATGCTTGCCCCGCCATTCCACCCGCAGTTTGCACCTGCCCTGCACCCCCTAGCAGACCCCTAATCCCCTTCAGCCTGCTGGACCCTCAACCCTCCTGCTAGCTCCCCCATCATGACTTACCTGACAGCAAGCAGCCATTTTGAACTGATTTAACCTCCCCATAATGCCCCTGAATGGCTGTACTTAGCCAAGGTGTCTGGAAGGTGCCTGTAACACCACCCTCTGCCTTACATTTGACTTGGCTTCATGGTCTCAATGGCTATTTCAGCTCCATATCCCTTGCACTCTTGGGGAGGGATGCTCTCCAGAGCTCTCTGCCTACCTGCCCATGCCCATGCACCCTAAATTTGGACATGTGGCAATGAGGCTGCTTGTGGTATGCCCTTACAGCCACTATCAGGCCTCTGTCTCTTTCATGCATGGGAACAGCTGTGGTGAATAGTAGGGGAGGGCTGCACTGGTTTCACTGCCATATTTCCAGGTTTCAAAGCTGTGAGTGGGAGTAACTGGGCAGGGCATGTCCAAGCTGTTCCCTTCCTGGGAATGCTGGGAATATAGGGTTGATATACCCAATATTGGCTACCCAGTACCAGAGATGTCCAGTAGGGCTGTGCGAAGCTTCGGTCACTGATTTGATTCAGTGGAGATTCGGCCTGATTTGGAGGCTGAATCTCCAAATCTGAATCATATCAGGAGACCCTTTAATCTCACCAAACCAAATTGGAACCCTCTGAATTAATTCAGAGAGATTTGAAGACTCAACCATAGACACAGCTTTATATGTTTTTTCTACATACCTCAAGGTACCAGGTGGCTCGTGAATGCTGAAATGGTGGGGGGGATGGAGCATCCCACGGGAGCGCAGTGGGGTCCCCAGCGTGCTTGGCAGCAGACCTGGAAGTGGACCAGAAGCACTTTCGGTTCATTTCTGGGTCCATCAGGGAGCACACAGGGGACACCACCCCACTCCCTGGCATGACAACTGGTGCCTCCTGGGTCTAGGGGGGCACCTGGGTTCTCCTCATGGCCAATTGCTGAGCCAGGAGGGTGTGGGGAGGGGTCCCCTGCATGCTTGGCCTTGGACCTGGAAGTGGACCAGAAGTACCAAGCACATGGGTCCCCCCCCCCCAATCCTGTGGGACACTCCATCCACCCCACCATTGCAGCATTCATGAGCCACACTTGGTACCTTGAGGTATGTAGAAAAAACATTTAAAACTGTGTCTATGGCCAAATCGCTGATTCTCCGAATCAGCATCAAATCTTCAGATTCGGATTTAGCCAAATCGAATTGGGACAGTGATCTGAATCAATGAATTGAATCACCGTCCCTCGAATCGGGCTGAATCTGAATCCAAATCAAACACAGCCTGCTTTGCACACCCCTAATGCCCAGTAGGGCTGTGCAAAGCTTCAGGTGCTGATTCGATTCAGAAGAGATTCGACCTGATTCAGTGGCTGAATCTCCAAATCCGAATCAGGGGACCAGTAAAAAGGTCCAAATCGATTTGAAGCTCTCCAAATCCTTGGAAAAGATTCAGAGAGCTTTGACAATTCGGGCAGTCCCCACCTGCTGCAGCAGGGAGCTGCAGCCGAACTCGGAGCTGTTAAGTAGGGGGTGGGGGAGGGGATTAGAGGAGGAGGGACCCCTGCCAGGCCCCATGCCCTGCCTGCTCCCCCCGATCCCCGCCTGCTCCCTCAGCTCCCCCCATGACTGCCCTACCCGCCCCAGCTCCCAGTGCTTTAGTAGAAAGCCCCACTCAATGGGTGCTGCCAGGTGGGGAGCGATCCGATCCCCGCCTGCTCCCTCAGCTCCCCCCATGACTGCCCTACCCGCCCCAGCTCCCAGTGCTTTAGTAGAAAGCCCCACTCACTGGGTGCTGCCAGGCGGGGAGCGATCCCCACTGCCCCCCCTCTGCCCCATGCTGCGTGGGGGCTCTGCCATGAGCCTCCCAACCCTCCCCCCTGCTCTCTGAGCCCCCCCCATGGCCCTTTAAGAAAAGAAAAACAAAAAAACCCCGGGACTCACCAGCTCTTGCAGCAGCCGCAGAACTTTGCGGGTCTCATGGCAGAGCCCCTCACATGGTACGGGGCAGTGGGGGGCAGTGGGGATTGCCCCCCTGCCTGGCAGGAACAGGTGAATTCAGGGTTTTGAGGAGGGGGATTCTTAAATGGCTGGAACTGGGGTGGTCAGGGCAGCCATGGGGGGGCTGGGACAGCGGGGGGGCGGGTCGGGGAGCTCATGCAGATCCCCCCGATGCAGCATGGAGCAGCGGGGATTGCCCCCCTGCCTGCCAGCACCCGGTGATTCCAGAGGGTTTTTTTTCAAAGTGCCAGGAGCTGAGGCAGGCGGGGGGGGCCATTCTGGGGGGCGGGGACCGGGGGGGGGGCATCCATTGCTGGGCTGCGAGAGCGGGCAGGGGATGGGCCTGGGTGATTCAGAGAATTGGAAATTCAGCAGCAGCCGAATCTCCAAATCAGATTTGACCAAATCGATTCGGGACACTGATTTGAATCACCAAATCGAATCACTGTCCCCTGAATCGGCTGAATCTGAATACGAATCGAATACAGCCCACTTCGCACACCCGGAATGCCCAGGCCTTCCATTGGGTTCTGCCAAGGTCCAGTGGAACCCTCTGTGGATTGCAGTAGCCAGTCCTTGTTCGGGGACAAAGGTATTTGTTCAGGGACAAAGGAGTACTGGTTATGCCTCCACTGCAGGGAGGTTGCAACTGTATTTGTGTGGCCAGGCTGAATCTAGCTAGGTAACCTGAGTATTGATCACAGTGACACCACAGCGACATGGAGCTCAATACAGATTAGAAAGCTCACACAAGACCTGGGAAAGTACTCAGGGGGCTAGCCCATGCTGTCCTCTGTGCTGCAGCAGTTACACTGCTACTCAAGCTAGGTAGCTGAAAGCTAGCAGTTACACCTTTGACTGCTATGAAGGCACACCATAACACACTGCTCCTTTACAGCAGTTCCTTTTCTGTTCTCATTTTGCAGCTCATTGCAAAGACTGCTTGTGCTGGGTGTGGAAGGCACTGCTGCTGGGTTGGCAACAATGAAAAATCATTAGGTCTCCAGCCCTGTACTTTGCAAGTCTCCTGCTGGCTTTTTACTGTGCTCTTTTTTTCTGCCTGCAAGACGTATTTTGTTAGGGCTATCCCATACCTGGTACATCTATGAGGACACTAGAAATGTTCACATTCACTGGTAATGTGAACTAATACTCTGAATTTGCACATCATGAGTTATATCTATTAGTGTGGATGTGAGTGTGGATTCATGTGTAATAAGCTGCTGAGTTTCACAGATTCTTTTCCTTAGTTGCAAAGGTTCAGTACTTTTCTTATCTCTTTCTGGCTCTGACTCAGTAAAATATTTATGAGATGTGAGAATATCTGTGGGGGTTGGCGGAGACTGATATTTACAGTCTGTATCCTCACCTGGATGACAGGGCTTAGTGCTGCTGTAGGAGCCCAGAGGGGGTGAATATATGGAGCAGGGGAGATCCTGGCCGTGCTCCCTCTACCTGCAAAAGTGATTTCAAGAAGAGGATACACTTTCTCACCTATGGGATGGCACTGACTAGATCACTCCATTTCCTTCAAGAGTGTCCATTGGGCTGTGCCCAAAAGGTCCAGTGTACAAACTTTGTGTGCTGATTGGCCTGTGTTTTATGACTAGCACCTCATTCTGTTACACTGCCATCAGTGTGTCCCAGGCAGCACAGGATATAATTCTTAACTCTGTTCCATAGAACAGTGTTATTCCACAACCTGGTTGGGTCCTGTCTCTCCAGTTTCCCCTACACACTTTCCACTGAAATTGTTGCAACCAGGTTAGCTGCTATATTCTGCCTCTGCTTGGTTTAACATACTGCTTTTCTGCTTTGCCAACCAGTTATTTCTTCATCCCGTGTCTTGCATTTGGGGATCCGATTCACTTAGATTTCTACAACACCACCTGCTTAAATGCAAACTGGTTTGCCAGGTTTTGGCCCAAGCAGCATGTCAAGCAGAAGTGGCTTGTTTGGTACACAGTTGTTCAGGCCACAGTGAAGGACAGAGAGGTGCATTCAGCTGAGGTGGTGGGAATGAGCAAGGGAGAGGAAGCGTGAAAGAAGTGTCCACTTTACACCTCCCTGTAAAGTGAGCTGCCACAGGCCCTCTTGTCAGCCTCAGGGGTACAAGCCGTGCTAAAGAGACAGAAAAGGAGGGCAAGCATTGGCCCTGCTCCTGGCCCAGTAGCCCTACCTTCCAAGCCCAGCACATATCTATGCCTGAGCATCACAGAAGAGCTTTCAGCATCTTCCACTGGGCACAGCCAATTGCTTACAGACGTGTTGCCAGCTGTGTAATCACTGGTCCACACCTCTGCTGGGAGCATTGACTACTTGTCTTATCTATTTACCTAGGCCTGTAACAATTTGTCTGCACTACAATGGCAGCAGGTCCTGGCACCAAGCAGTTCGAGGGCATCCTGCCCATGTTTCTGCTCTCCAGGCCCAGAGACATACTCCAAGTCTAGAAGTATGCTAGAGAGGCCATCCCAGGCTCGGCCCTGCATGCCTGCTCTCAAGTCCTTGTTCTCCAGGCCTGACAGCAGTTGCCTGTGCCCACTGGTGGGGGATTCATTGAGTCACAGAGAAGTAGGGCTGGAAGGGACCTCCAGAGGTCATCTAGTTCAGTCCCCTTTCTGAGGCAGAAACATCCCTATCCAAACCATCCAATACAAATCTATAATCTAACCTATTAGTAAAACTACTGTCAACCCTGACACAACACAAGACATAACATCCTCACCTGCTTCACATAAAGAGAGGAACCATGGTAGCCAATGTCCTGCTTCTGTAAAAAGTTGTTAATATACACTCAAGAGATCCCAGGTAGATTCACCACAGTACAAACAAACCTCAGTTCATACATGAGAAACCCATGACTTGAATGCCTACATTTTTGCCAGCTGGCATCATGCAAAAGGGCCACAAAGACTGTATGATTTTTCCAGTAGGGCAAGCATGGTTATAATGTATTTTATACTGCTCTGGCAAAACACAGAGAACAGTATCAGTCATCAGTAAATATACACAGCAACAAGAATGAAGAGAGAGGCCAGTTATAAACAAGCGTATGTTGCACCACACACACAGAACAGCATCAGCTGGCTTATTCTGAACCAGGATCTTGGTCTGCCCAGGGCATCACTCATTCTTTTTTAAACCATTTTTGAGAGCAGTACAGCGATGCAGAATTACCAAACAGATTAACTGCATAACCTTGACCAACATCATCCACCTAACATGTGGGCCCATTCAGAGCTGGCAGATTCTATGTTGATCATACAGTTTTACCTTCTGGTTGAAAAACCCACCAAGTATAACAGCATCAAAAGCTATATATTACCAATGAAGAGTGAGAGTGGATAAGAGCCTGTTATTCAGGTCAAATATTGTTTTGCTCCTGTTATCTAATTTGTCAGATTAGGAGACTATAATTTTTTATGACCCATTATTTTTTTCCCTGCCTGTAAGTCGGCTGCAGTTCTCAAGTCTTGTTCATTGCTTGTCTTTTCCAAGTCACTGAATGCCTAGTCCCATAAGATTGCTGAAGGATGAGTTTCCACCTAAGCGGTACATACAAAACCAATAAGCTAGTTTCCAGTAATTCTACACAAGGACACAAAGTAAACAACCGTCTATAATGCTACATTTCCTATATCTAGGTAGGAGATCTTTACGGTTGATGGAAAGTCAGCTTGCATTTAGGGCACCAATTAATAATCAGTTCCTGGCTCTTCCATTAGTTTCCTGTGTGACTGAGCAAGTTAATCTATCTGTGCCTAAACCCTCTACCTGTAAAAATGTAGATACCACCTCTTTACCTACCTGAGTGAGGTGCTCAGCACTTACAATATTGGGAAAACTAATTCATACTTTGAAGAGAGAGAGAGAGAAAGACCGGTCTAGTATATATGCTGAATAAAAAAGGCGAACAAACGATAAGATACTGAGTTTGTTTGCAATTAAGAAGCTGTGGATCAATGACAATGTGTAGTTTCATCTGTGCTCTGGAGTTTCAAAGTCTGACTCCCTTACCTATACAGCATTAGAGCAGAAAAAATATTCTTTGGGTGGAAGAAACCTTATGTCTTTGAAAGGAAAAGATCCACAGGGAGCATTTTCACATATAGCATTCATTTACCAGTTCAATCCTCTCTTTTTTTCCTAGAGTGAACAAATAATGTCTGAATTGTAAATGCAAAAAGAACTGCTTATGAAGTCTATATTATAATGTAGTTGCAGAATTTGGCTTCATTTGACCATTAGCCAGATGTTCTTTGAAGCATTTTGATTCCCTTTGATTCCAGCTCTGTCCTTAACAATGCTTTACCTTGCTGCAGCTCTAGCAAATTTACAAAGTTAAAATCTATTGTTATTACCAGGGATCCTGGTTTTCTCTGATAAAAAAAAAATCTCCAATTTTCAGATTGAATATATTGGATTAAAATACCGGGTTTGGATTAAACATATAGTGGTGTTTCATTTTAATCATGGACAAATGTGGATTTGGGGTTACTTTCTTAAATCTGAAAATTGGGGATTTTTTTATCAGAGAAAACCAGGATCCCTGGTTATTACAGTTGGAATTTGATGATTTTTTTTGTTTTCTCCTGGGTATTTGAGCTTTGACTAGATATGCTACTAATTGGGGTAGAATTAAACCACCTGTAGACTATAAAAGCCAACTGTCAGTTAAAGTGTAGGCCATACACGAGTACACGTTCTTCCCCTTCCTAACCATTCCTTTACAGGTGCATTAAACACCTCATTCTCCCCTGCAGAACACTGATCAATACTCATTTTAGTCTACATTTCTCCTCAGCACTGACCATGTGCCACATCACACCTTCCACCAAATTAATGATGCCAGCTTCAGAACTTCTCCTTGTCAATCCCATCTCATATCTTCTTCTGTACAGCCCCATTTGTATTGAGGGTCCTTTCAGCCACCATCTACCAACTTCAGTTCATTCATTGCTTCCCTCCCTGAGAATTACATCCTCCCAAATAGTGAAGAAAAAATATCTAATATGACTCCTTCCTTTTGCTCCTCCCACTTTCATTTTCTAAACACTTATAGGTAGAGACTGTCCTAATATTCATGCCTTTTAATGGGGCACCACCTATCTTATCACCTAACCTAATAACCATATTACAATATAGAATCATTTCTGGTTTACCGGTGTCACTGCCCTTTAAGGGCAGTAGCAGCCTAGCTAGAGAGCCCTGGGAGCTAGGCAGAGCTCCACAGCTGCAGATTGCCTTGGCAGCAGGCTAATAAGGGAATTAGCTGGTGCCTGCTGGTCAGCTGCCCAGAAGAAGGCAGAGCCTTGGACACATATAAGCCCCTGGGCTGGGGCTGGCATGGGTTAGTTCTCTGGCAGGTGCCAGGGGAAGGAGCTCTTGCAAGAAAGAACTACTCAGATGTTTGGTTGCCTGATCTGCTGCATGTAAGACTAATGAGGCTCGAGGAGCTCATAACTTACCTGGGGCTAGGAGGCACACAATACTGGGGGAGAAGCTCGCCTTCTTAAAGGAGCAGAGTGTAGCCTCCATTGTTATTATCATTGTTATGTTGTAGCCCAGGGACTTATATTTTTGTTGTTATTTGCACTGGTGGACCAGGATGAGGCTAATAGGGGAGGGAGAGACCTCATTGGGGCACGCTATTGTGTAGAGCCCCAGCGCCAGGGAGGGTGCCATGACAGGCTGCAGAGCCCAGCAACAGAGATGGTGCTGCGACAGAAGCTGAAGAACTCAGTGACCACAGGAAGCCGAGTTAGGTCAAGGCCTCATTAGGGAGACAATACTTATATACCACCTGCGAGGCATGGGGTGTGGTAAAGGGAAGGTTTTGGAGCCATGTACCTACCCCATAAGGCTTGGGGTGTCCCATAAGGCACCAACTTAGAGCAGGACCCAGTAAGGGGTCCAAGAATCCACAGGGTTTAGTGGGGTCCAACAGGACTGTGACCAGACAGAAACTTGTGGGCAGCCTTCCTATTATTTATTAACAAGACATAGCAGGTGAGAAAAGTCATAGGGCAGAATCCTAGGGGCATCACAGCCATTCCTGGGGACTCCACGCCATGGCAACTGGCCACAGATATATTACAAATATAGAGCCACAGGAGGGTTCATCACCTCTGCTTTATGACTTCTCCCACTAGCTGGTCTACTTTCTCCCATGTTAATCCCCTACTATGGGCACCGTTGATTTTCTAGATGAAAATAGGCTGCATAGTGAAAACAGCAGGCCAATTTTAACTCATTTCATTCAAACAGACCTGTTTTTGTACAAAAGTACACTTTCCCCCTGAAAACTGCTCCCATTTGTTTAAAAATGGATATAAATTTATGTGCAACTTTAGCATGTGTCTATGGCCATTCTGAGGTCACAAATCCCTTGAATTTCAAGCAGCTTTGCATTTCGTTTGGCATATTTTGTACATAAAACTTATTTTACCCAGGTATTAGCCTCATTTCTGATCCCACATATGATTTATCTTACCCCAGGACACTAAAACAGCTTGCCTCACTTTGGTGTATTCATGCTAAAAATACCTGCCTGAGTGCTTCCTTCTGCTCTGAAAAACATATAACCAGCACACATTTTGGGCAAAATTCTATTCTCATTATGGAAATGTATATTCAGACTGATTCCCCTGAAGACAGTGAAGCTATTTCAGATTTATGCCAGTGAAATAAAGCAGAACTTGGCCCTTCGCCTCCATTCATTTGGATAAAGCTCTTTTTGTAGAACTTGTCTATATTCATATTCAGACATAATCAATGACTGCACTAACCAGCACATAGACAGAAAAGAAAACAAAAGCTTCAGTGAAGCTGCCTCCTTCAGCAACATACCATACGGAAATAAACAATGTGTATAACAGGAAAAATATTTTCTGTTTCCAAATTGGGACCTGTACTGCTTTAGGTAAAAGGGATTGTAACAAAATAATGTCATTCAGATCCAATGAACTCTCAGATGCAGACACACTGACTTCACAGTCAGAGTGTAAATTCTCTGGATCAAAAAAACCCAATCATTACCTATACAAGGTATTTTCACTTCAAATTCTCCACTGCTGCCATCAAAGAGGTAGCTTCACTGGTGGCAGCAAGGTGCAAAGAGCTGTAACATATACTGACCACCAGCAGCCTCTTGGATTTTTAGACTTTTTAAGCCTTATAAACCCTAGAAAATTGCCCGTCAAGAATGATTGGGGGCAGGAGCAGGGAGGGACAGAGACGTGGATCTGGCCCCCTCCCCCCTGCCTCAGGCTGGGGCCACAGCTGCTCCCTGCCTCCCCCATGCTGCTACAGGCTGTGGCCACTCCCCCCACCCCCTGCTTCGGGCCAGGGACAGAGACTGCAGCAGTGGTCGTGGCAGGGCACAGCCACCAGTCACTTCCTCACCCCTTCTTGCTCACCTTCCTCCCTCCCTCCCTCCCTCCCTCCCCTCTTCTCCACCAGCTGTTGTTGTGGAGGGGGAGACACTCTGGCCCCTGGGTCCAAGGAGCAGGGTTGGGGGGCACCACTAGCCTTGCTCCCTCACTCCGTCCCCTCTGTCATGGCAGTGCTCCCGTCCCCATCGTCCCCACCCTGTCTCCAAGGAGCAGGGAGCGGGGGGAGGGGGGAGGGGGAACAAGTCAGCTTCATTGGCCTTGCCCCTCTGCTCCAGCCCCTCAGTCCCCACTGTCATGGCGGTGCTCTGCTGCGTGTCTCTGTCTGTCCAGAGCACTCTGATTGGCTGCCAAGGCAACCAGTCAGAGTGAGAATAAAGCGTTATGGACAGACAGACTAAAGCTTTTATAATAGTAGTATGATATTAAAAACAAAAAGTTGGAAGTGCAAGTGTGTGTGTGCCCCCTTCAGGAGTTGAATATGAAACATGCATCACTTATATTACCAGAGATTGAAACCCTGTCCCCTGCCATAACTTTCATGGGTTTACACATTTAGGCCTAGCTGACTGTCTGCCACCTTGCAAAGTGCCCTCTCAGTGCAACACAAACTGGTCTGCATTTTGTTGCAAAGTGAAGTGTCCAAACTCAAATGACAAGGATCTTTGGGTGAATCTGATATCTTTTATTAGACCGACTTAAATAGTTGGGGAAAAAAATGTTAAGCAAGCTTTTGGGTCCAAAAACCCTTCATCAGGCTAAGGAAGTTTCAGCAGTTGGTGTGTGCTCTTCCTGGATGGAAAGAAAAGTAAAGAAGCCAGAGGCTGGGCTGGTATGCATACAAGATAGGCAGTCGGTGAAGATGTAGACTGAGGAGTCAAAGGGTGAGAGACAGACTGGGGGCGTGGGGGACTAATTCCCAGTAGACTAATTCTACTGTGCAACAGTGCAGCAGGCAAAAAATGTGCTAATATGCTAATGTGCAGTAGAAGTAATTTACTGTACGTCAGCATCACAAAAAAGTGTGTTCCATCACTACTGCACAGTAGTGCCGATTATGGCACATTAAGTTAGTACCTGTTATTACTGGTACTAAACTTAATGCACCGTTATTACGGTGTATTAATGAACATGTAGACTCATCCACAGAAACTTATGTACAACTATTTACAGTAAGAGGCAAACAGTGGCTGACCTGATCCTGTTCTGTGACCTGGAAGCTCCTGCTCACCTCCCCAGATTGTCTCCTGAGAGGTCATACTTCCTGGACGTACTCTAAATGCCACCGCTCCCTTCAGCCACTTGACATGGTACAGTCAAGAAGTCCAAGTCCAGATCAGCACTGGAGAAATCCAAGTCTAGACTGCCAAAGAGGGTGCTGAGGGCAGCAAAGAGTGCTTTCAGCCAGGGGCATCTAGGAAGGCATAGGAAAGTGTCTCCTTCACCTCCTTCTCTCAGAATGTGGACAGGTGGTAGACAAGAACTGGTAGACAAAGGACATCTAGCCCTCAGACCTGCCTGGTGGCCTGTCTTGGTACCATAATGGCTTCAAAACCTTGGTCATTTTCCTAGGCCTACCAGTCTATGTAGAAAAGAACTGGGAAGGCTTCATTGAGGAGGGTGAGGCAAGACTACAGTGGTAGCAATGGCACCTTCCCAGCTTCTCCTACTGCAACTGGTCATTAGCAACCTGGCAGCTGCTACTGTGGCACAGGTGTGACATCCTGGACCTGCCAATGATGCTGCTCAAAAGGCTCCAGAAGCTCCTCATGGACTTCTTCTGGAACAGGCACCACTGGCTTCTATGGGCTGTTCTTTACCTGCCCACTGCCCAGGGGGTCAGACCCTGATTGACCTCACAAGCAGGGTGGCTGCTTTCTGCCTACAAACCCTTCAGTGCCTGTTCTTTGTTGGGAACCCTTCCCCTGGCAATGACTGGCCCTTGCTTTCCTGCATCAGGTAGAGAACCTCAACCTCAATTGACAATTTTTCTTTTTGCAACTTTATCGGCTCAGTTGGGACACCTTCCCACCCTTCTACCACAACCTTGCCAAGGCCTTGCAAGCCTCCTTCCAGCTGAGACACCCGGGGAGGTGCCTGTGTTTTCCAGAGCTGCTGCAGGGGCCCCTGGTCCATAATCTGGCCTTTCAGTAGGAGGCACTGAGCCTTGCCTCTAGAAGCTTCATCACTTCCTTGGTCCAGTAGCACACCATCAAACTGACCCATTTCCTTGACACAGCCTGGTCCTCCTGACTCAGCAAAAACCCTGGCCAATTGGGTAGGCCTGCACTCTGCTTCTGCTCACATTTCTTGGATGAAGCAAAAGTGCCCTCCCTGCAGATGCGCTTGCTGTCCTGGAGGACCACTACATGATGAGCCCTCCTCAGTCACAGCTTGCTAGACAGAACCTCCCACACATATCCAGCTGTGAACAGCAATGAAAGAGGCAGGCCTGGTACACTGCTGTCACTCCATGTTCCCAGCAAGAACAGTAGTGGGACCTGCTGTACTCACGGACAGTCAAAGTGCATCATGACCATGTCCTCGCTGCCTGCCCTGATACTTTCTGGAGGTAGTGCCTAGTCACAGCAACACCAGAGCAAGGCTGCCTAGCCTGGCACACCCTGGAGAGTCTGCCTAACAGCAAGACAGCTGGTGACATCCAGTGGAGGCTGCTGTACAGGGCCATGGCCACAGGTGCCTTTGTCCACCACTTGGACTTTAGTGATAGTTTTATTCTGCCTGCAGTGGAGTGTAGATCCTTTGAAAACATAAATCCAAGGTATATCATGTTGGACCTTCAAAATTACTGGAAAATTGTTAATGTAGGCTAAGAGATTTTCTCTCTCAGTGATTCATTTTTAAGGAAAATTTCTGAATTCAAATATCCTGCTTCCATAGTTCAGCTATAAAGCTGACGTACACATTTTAGATCCAGATTTTGAAATTACGCACCCCCCTCCCCGACACCCTGGTTTTACATGGTTTGAATTTGTGTAGAGGGGAGTAAATTGCAAAATCTGGATTAGGGTTTGGAGTCTGATTTGTCCCTCCCTCAGCTATAGTTTGTTCAGTTTAGTGATTCTCATTCAGACCCATGTGTTATGGTAAAATCAATATTTCAGTTATCCCATCTGATAAAATTTAACTTTTGGTATCACATTTCTTTTCTGATTTTATATTTATACATAAAGAGTGTGGCCTATACATTGTATTTATACATAGAGAGTGGTAACTTTTGATGTACGTTTCTCAGCAAACCCTTAGAAATCCTTAGTTTTGTAAAGGAAAAAGAGATGCTTATGTTTGAAGACCTCTCCAACAAAAATGAAATAAATCACTTTTAAGTAGCACATAATTAAGCAAGTTGTCTTGGAGATCAAGACCTTATTTAAATGGATAGAAAGAACATCGATTCTTAAGTGAGATAGTCCTACTAAAAACATTTACCAATGGATGGGAGTGAAGAAGAAATTTCCCCTTTGGGGAACTGTTTACTATGGGATTTCTTGAACTTGTCTCCAGAGCACCTGGTGCACAACCATGTCAGGGACAGGATACTAGGTTAGATTGCTCACGTACTCAAACTCCGTGTTCCTCAGAATATGGCCAGATCAAATCACTTAGCAAGTCTCCTACACAGGGGCATATGATAATGACTGGAGTTAGACAGATTTTGCACTCATCTGATACAAAAGGAAAGGTTGCTGCACTCCCCTTCTCTCCTCCTACAGATAAAAAAAGAGATCACTTAAGAACCTGCTCTTCAAATACTGAACAGTGCAATATTTTTAAATCCTATGTCCCTGCCTTCCCTCCAAACAGAACAAACTTAAACTATTTTTAAACTTATTGGGCCAGATCCTCAGATGAGGTAAGTCTGTGCAGCTCTACTGAGACCATTGGAAGTAGGCTGATTTATACCAGCCGAAGAGCTGGTCCATTAAAGCATTTGCAAAACAAACAAACAAATAAATAAAAACAACCAATTTAAAAAATACCATGATGAAATCTCTCCCTCCTTTGGCTCTCCCACGTGTCTTGATAATCTTTTAGATTGCAAACACCTGTGGGCAAAACCTCTTTGTCAGGTATAACACTGTATTTTAAAAAAGAAATGGCTAAAAACAGGCTTTTAAATTTATATTTAGGCATCAAAATGAGTGGCCCAATGTTCAGTGCTTCCATGGACTCAATTGGTACACTGTGCTTTTCAAAGTCATTTGAAATTTTTTTATGTGCTGAGTTTGGATTTAGAAGGGTAATTCTGGGCACTTGGATTAGAAATCATGGCAGTAGTCATCACCATTTATCAAAATTCAGAGCACAGTGGGACAAATTGCACCAATTTACACTGGAAAAATATAGTTGTGTAGGATATAAAGCAGAGCAGAATTTAGCTCAGTAAGTTTCATGTATCTGTAAAATACATATTCTAACTGAACTTCCAGAATTTTTAGCTTCTATTCCAACTTTTGGAATAGATAAATCAGATACCTGTTTTTCCGTTTTCTCTTAAAGGAGATTATTAGAACTGACCTTTTCATTAGGGGAAGTTCATTGCAGGATGTAGATATACCGTGAGGCTGTTTATTTTGTGTTACAAACCCCATGATTTCTGATCCAAATTTAAATTAAAACATGTTTCTACAACAAGCACTATTCATTTGATTAATTATAAAACCTTTGAAGCACTGAATTTAAAGTATGGTGTATGATACTAATTTACCCAGATAGTTTTATCTTCAAAATATCTCTTCAAGAACATATTTATGCAGAATTATTTTTTGTCCTCCTTGTATTTCATTCCACCTGCAAGTACTCTTAGCCTATTAATTAGCAACTGTGCGGGCCAGGAGCGACCCGAGCCCTTTTCCATGCTGCACGCGGGCTGTGGCCAGCAGCCCGGGCACGCCGGGTTGGAGAGGGAAGGCCGTCGAGCTGGAATTAGGCACAAACACTTAGCGGTAGTTTAAAAGATTGTTTACTTACATCGAGATGGCAGTGGTGTAGACTGGAAAACTTGCTTGAGTTGTGGTTACAGACAGACAACAAAACAAAACTCGAACCTGCAGGGCACGAGGGTACGTCGCAAGGGGTTTTCGGCGACGGGAAGATGCAAAACACGAGGGTACGTCGCAAGGGGTTTTCGGCGACGGGAAGATAAACCTGCAGGACTCAAACCCAGGTAGAAGAGCTCTGGATTCACTCACACGAAGTTTGCTAGGCTCCGTGGGTCCAGTTCTTTTGCGCGCAGGAAGGGATATGTCTAGGCTGCGATCGACGACGGGGAGAGGCTAGAGGGTGGTCAAAACACTGTTGCCTGCTTGAAATGCCC
>NW_005843489.1:105745-106244 GCF_000455745.1 Alligator sinensis
ACAAAGAAATGCACCCTGCAAAGAAAGCTTCAAATTGGCGGGAAATTCTCCCTTGCACCGGGGTTCTCTTTTGCAGCAGAAAACTCCACCGTGCAAAGAAGCTGCAATTTAGCGGGAACAATTTAGCAGTGCCGAAGCACACAAAAACAAAAATCACACCCTTTGGGTTGTGACAGCAACAATTAGGGAGAATATTTTTTTCTGAGCATTTACTATGTTCAAGCAACTGAACTTACTAGAAAGGATTCTGCTCCATCCTTAAAAGTGTTTTATTTGGAAACTTATTGTGTTCTCTTTAAATTCCTATTGAGAGGCATTAGACCCAGAATAAATATTCATAAATTACAACTACAGTATCCCTGATGAGCAGAGGTCTCCAGCTTCCCAATTTTAAATTCTTTTACCGCAATGGTTGGAATTCAAAATGCCCATGATCTTTTGCATGTTAAATCTGACATTCACATCTGTCAGCTCTTGCCCGTAAAATGATCTTTCTTTC
>NW_005843489.1:106275-114618 GCF_000455745.1 Alligator sinensis
AAACAGGCTTTTTTGAAAAAAAGTACATGCCATAGCAAACATTTTAAACTTACTATGAGAACAAAACGAAAGGTGAATGCTGTATCAGCATTAACACCAGTAATGGACCAACAGGTTTATCTGAAAACCAAGCTGAAGCTATACTAGCTAAACTATACTTCTTCCTTTCTACCTAAAGGCTAAAGAAGGCCATATGGTCAAAACACCTTTGTTAATTTTGTCCCAGTTCTTCCACTCATACGTCTGATGGTTGTTCTTAATATAGGTCTGGCAGAACTGGCACAAACTTAAAGACTTTTTGACCATAAGGCCTTCTTATGTTCCAGTCGAAGTGTAGATAGTTTTAAGATGGATTATAGATGTAACAAAATTACCTATAATTAAGGCTGAGATTTTTAAAGAAGGCTAACTGAGTTAGGCATCCCTAAATCTTGTTAATGAATGGGGGAACAGGACACCTAGCTCCTTTAGTTTCCTATGAAAATCTCAGCCTATGTTGTTAACGTAGGAGGATTTTAAATGCCCAAGTAGCTGTCAGTCTTTTCCTTGAACTGATGCCTTTGTCCTGGACTTAGAAATCTACAAGGCGTTACTGTAACTGCATACCATGCCATAACTATATTATTCATAGCTCCTTGTGCTAACTTTTCATGTCCGGATTCTAAGGGCCATTTTTAGTCTAATGCCCATTTCACTCTATGCATCCAAATAACACTTACACAGGTGAGTAACTGCCATTTTTGGCTCTTATCTACAGTTTGTGAGTAGGTCTCCCACGCAGTGTGGACACACATGTATCCACACGACTACTGAACATGCTTACCAGGCTGTGTTCTGGCCAGGCAGCTATGAAGCTCTGTAAGCATGTAAGTCCTTAGGAGATGGGACAGAGCTCCCTATTCTTTAGCCAAATATCCTAGTGGTTAGAGCACTTACCCAAGAATCAGAAGAAAGAGGTTCTACCCCTGCTGCTCATCTGGAAGGGGTGTGAGCCTGTATCTTTTCAACTGCCCAGAACAGTTCTCTAGCCACCGAGTTATAAGTCAGACATTACCCAGTCCCCGCTCCAGTCTTCCTCTTAACACCTACAAGTCATGTTTTGTTTGTTTTTCTGGGCAGAATTCTGTGATTTATAGTCACCCAGGGTATCCTTCTTGGCTAGTGTGTAGCCTACTGTACATATTTAGCAGGACTCTTATCTCTCCATACTACTTGGGGAGTAGGACCATGAACTGTGGGTAAGTGCCAAAATGGAAGTTACATAGCTAGAAAACTGCCATTTGAGCTCATAAAGTAAAAAAAGGATTCTGCCTTACATCTGCACAATGTGACTTTGGGAGGTACAGTTAGAACCCATTTTACAGATGAGTAAGCTGAGGCACACAAAAATTGAAGCCAACATTTCCAGTCCTGAGTTGTAGAAAGTTATGGGCTTAGATCTCCATTGAGGCACCTCAGTAAAAGGGCCTGACTTTCAGAATGTAGAACCATTACAGCTCCCTTTGGCTCCATTTCTTAATGCATTATAAACCAGGCTCCTTTTATTTACCTAAGTGTGGGTTTAGCAGCCTAAGCCAGGGTTGAAGATATTAGTTCTGTATTACTTCATTAAGGTGGCAATGCGTAGCAGCAACAAACAAAGAATATAATCAAGGACTTCTGTTTCCCACTCCTAGCCATTACCATCTCCTACCCCTTCTGGGAAAGTACTAAACACACTGAAACAGAGTGACCTTAGCTTAAAAAGGTCACTGGGAACCAGCTCCATCATGCAGGGGCTTCTGCTAAGCAATGCCTATTAGAAACAGTCAGGCACTGAAAGAAGCAGGCCTCCTTGGCTCCGATTGATTAGTGAACAACACATGACAGTGGGAGTCAAAAAGAACTGAAAATGTAGTAAAAAAAACAGAGTTATTAAAAACTTCATCACAGTCAAAGCTTTCCAGAAAGATGGCGGAAAACTGGAGAAGATTTAAATTGTCCTTCACTCTGCAGGAACATTGGACTGAAATAGGCCTCCTGGGCTACTGAGTCCAGTCCCCTGCATTCACAGGAACTTGTTAATCAAAGGAATCCCCAAAATCACCAGTTCAAACCCTCACCTACAGCTGCCAGGAACAAAATCCGAAATACCAGAAATACCCTAATAAATGCTGTAGATAAGAGCTGGGGAGAAAGAGGTCCTGAAACTGCAATGAAAACAAAGTAATATGCTAACATATGCTCAGAAGATCCAAGGAAAAGGACTGTGTCCCTTGCTAAAGATGAAGGCAAAACCCACATTGTTTACATCAGTTTAACCTAGGGCAAATATTACATCCTGATCCCAGATTTGGTGGTGATCAGCATGGCCCTTAGTAGAAGAGCAGGACCCTCTAGCCAGGCACTTTTCAGATCTCCAGGTACTAGCATGAGCATTAGCATACCCCAGCCAATAAATAAATAAAACTAAAAACGGCCTTACTAATGACCAGTGTCTCAATTTTGTATCTGCAAGCAATGGGTGCCAGCAAAAAGTCAGACAGTCAGAGGTTAGCTTTTTTCTAAAGCACTCGATGTTTTTAGTATTTCATTGGTAACTCAGTCAAGGGAGTCTGACTGAAACTGTGAAACAAAATTTGAGGAGGACTGCACATTACATAAAAATAAAATACACGAGCAATCTGTTTTTACATGGTGAATACAGAAAGGTGAAAACTTCAAAGAGTTTGGGACTCATGTAAGGCTGACGAGCCAATCTTGTGGTGCTGTGGAAACCAAAAAAGTTCCTTGAAAAAAACCAGGTTATAATTGGGATTCTTAGGCTATACCCCCCTTTGATGTATCTCTGACAGATCCAGGATTAATCCTTGACAAAGCACTGAGAATTTGCCAAACACCAGAGATTCTGCAGTTTATGGGAGATGGATTGTGGCCTGATGCTGTGAACATTATTGAGAACCCAGACAAGTACAACAGCAGAAATATAATGTAGAAAGGTAGATGGAGCTCAAAAACAAAATATAGCACATGCTGTGGCAAATGCCACAAGCCAGGACTATACTTAGCATTTAAAAACAGATTCAAGAAGTGCAATAAATGACATCCCTTAGCAGAAGTTTGAGAGTGCCAGCAGAGTGTGAACAGCTTGGACAACAAGGACAACAGCAACGTTAGCTCGGAGGAATTCCTCAGATAAATGCAGTGGACAATACTGCAGTAGAAGACAAGTGGACCATCAACATGAAAGCAAATGGATGTTTATTAATTGAAGGTGGATTCAGGTTCACAAGCCAGCGTGGTTTTGAAAACAATGGCATTAGTGCTGACAGAAAGGTCACAAGCAGTATGAGGTAAACAGGGGAAACTTACAGTGATAAGCTAGTCACCGCTAAAGGTCTGTCTGTATGAAATGATTTACCAAATACATTGGAAAAGATACATTATTAATGCTACAGGGGAAAAATATATTCATCAATATAGAAAAATATGCCAGATCTCAACAACACAGTGGAGAAAGTCATTGGAGGGGCAGGGGGCCAAAGTAACCAAGACCAAGAGGACTTCTTCTAAGGAACAGGAAACTCCCAACAGAAGATAGAATAAAGTCAAAAGGAGACAGCCATTCAAGGATACAAGCCCCTAGGAAAGAAAAAAAAATAAGAAAGAAACTAAAAGAGAAGTTGGACAGATTTATTGCTCTGGGAAATCATAAAGTGAGTAGAAGAACCAACAGGGTTGGTACATGGTTGACAAAAACCTCAAACTCTTTATGGATAGACAGCAAAAATCTAAACAAATATATAAATAGGGACCATTTTCTGTAACTTGCCATGAAAGATATTTTTGGAGAGAAGTGCTTCTACACTTTAGTAGGGTTCTGGCAAAACAGCATATTTACTTACATGCCACACATGCCTTTTCCCCAAAAATTAGCCCTCCAAAATGGGATGCTTGTTTTAAGTGAGCAGGTTGCTTTTCTGCATGGCATAGAAGAATGACGATAGTGTAATATGATTCCTGATTCTTTTCCTGCTCCCCTCCCTTCCACGGCCACATGAAATCTGGTCTTCAGAAGCAACTATCGCTTTAACCCCTTCACAGTTGAACTGGAGCAGTACCAAACCTAATCTTCAGCCCTGCTCAGGTAAAAGTATCCAATTCAGCAGTGAACGGGTTAAAAATGTACCTTTGCCTAAGCAGGAAGGGGAAGGTGAGCAAGGTAAAGATTACAAGCAGGGACAGAGCCATGTGGCCAAACCTGAAAAATCTTTTAAAATTCACTTTGCTACAAGTTTGTGTCTCATTAGGGTGGGGGGTGGTATTCAAGAAAATACAGGATTTGTTCATGGTCAACAATCGCTATGGATTGAACTGTTTCTTCAGACTGACATTGGAGCTACATTTGACAACTGCAGTTTTACAGGAAAATACCATAACTCTGACTGTGGAGGATATGAATATCTACAGAGCTGGAGTTTATGTTTGAGCAAAACAACAGTGGGAGAAAATGCCCATAAGCACGAGGCAGCTTTGGAAAGAATCAGAGCTGCAAAGGTAAAGCTAAACAACAAAAAAAGGGAATTCCATACAATAAATATGATATACCAGGGAGAGATAGCTAGGTATACAAACACACCCCAGAAAGTCTGAAGCTATGATCATCATGCCTGCCCCAATAGATAATGAAGGGGTACATACAGTCCTGGGAATGATGAACTCTGTGGAAGATCAATGTCTTTTGTCTCAGGGCTATGGTGTCCTTCCACTGATAGAAAAAAAGGAAAAAAATAGTTCCTCATCAATCATGTACTAATTCTCTAGAGACTTAGGGATATGATTTATAATGCTCAGAAGATTAATACCGTAGAAAATCAGAAAACAGTAATTCAGCAGAGGATGCAAAGAACAGCCCTTACAAAAGGAGGCAATGAAAGTAACTGTCCTTTCTGTCCTTAAAACAAATTAGAATTTCTTTACTGAGTTAGATGAATCAGCAATATACATATAGCAAAAAGAATGAATCTATTACCAAAACATTTCAGTAAGTAAAGCATTTATTTAAAATCTGCAAATGTTTTGGCTTCTGCCCACTCTCGTGTTGCATTGCTTTAGCTGTTCTTTGGTGATAGACAGCTGAGATGGGGCAATTGTTTAAAAAAAGGAGGGAGTCAGGGAACGAGAGACTGCACTCTCAGCAGTTAGAAGGCCAGGACTATGAGCTTGTAATACCTAATAAATGGAAAGCTAGAGACAGAGAAATACATCAGAGCACGGTGAGTACATCAGATCCACATTTTATTTTGGGTACCGCATCAAAGTATTCATATATATATATATATATATATATTTTAGGTTGAGGTCACAGCAATACTGTGTTCCATTTCACTGAAGGTATTGGAAGGAGACTTAGCTTGATCTATATCCACAGAATAACCATATCAGCTGAACTCTAAAGAGCGTACACACATGTGCGTGCGCACTCGCGCACACACACACATACACACACACACAGAGGAAAGTGAGAATGCAACACGCACACACATACACACATATAAAAAAGTGAGAATACAGCACACATGTGTGCACCCCCCTAACCCCCCCCCACACACACACACACATGCATGCGTGTGTGCTGTATTCTTACTTTCCTGGCCATTAACAACATGCAAGGATTCTGGACTCAATATATTGCCTTTTTATGGATGTGTTTTTAGAGTAAGCAACATCCAAATATCTGGTTATGTTTACTTGGATTACCTAAATGTGCTCATTACCATTATGTGAGAACTATATGAAAAATAAAATTTCATCCTGAAACTACATAAAACAAATTGCAGAGGAGGTAAATGTTTTAGAGGATTGATAATGGAATCAATGAGATCCCTTTCAAGCAGCTGAAATCCAGCTCAGGCTTGAAGAGACTGAAGGTTTTTAACCAACCATTAGTTGTCTGATAGCCTGTGCGAAATGAGTCCAGTTTGATGGTTTCAAGATCAGCTTTATAAATATATTTAGGTGACTAAAAATGCACTTACTCTCTAGCTGGACTTTCTGAAGTGCCAATCTGCTTAAGTCCTATTAAAATCAATGGGATTTACGGATTTAGGTGTTTACAGAATCCCACTGAGTGTTTGTTTTCACCTTTAGATTCTTAAATACGTTTACAAATCTGGAAGTTAGGTCAATGGATATATCTCCACATTACAAGTTACCACCACAATTAGAATTTATCCTGGAATTCACTATAAAGAGGTCAAAGACACATGGACTGAATGTAAAAACCGAACTATCCTTTTTTCTTTAGACTCTGTCTGTCCAGGTGAACAGGTTTCTCTAGTGTATCAGTTTTGTTAATAAATATAGTAATAGCAAGAGTAATTACTCATACAAAAAACTCACCAAGTAAAATGGCAAATTCTTCCCCATTTGATGCCTTTAATTTTAGATTGGAAGGCTTCTAAGTAATGTTGTAGCTCAATACATAGTGAGACAGTACTATCTTGCCAGGGTGGCTGAGTGGTCTAAAATACCAGACTTGTGGTCCTGTTTTCCCCTTGTTCTGGGTGTCCTGGTCTCCCCTTGGAAATAGGGGTTCAATTCCCAGTCCTGGCAGTTGCTTTTCTGGACACTGCACTTTAACAAGGATGTTGTAAAGCTTGAGACAGTCAGGGCCACCCATATGAGTAGAGACTTGCGTGGCAAGCCATATGAGGAAAGGCTGAGGGATCTGGAACTCTTCAGCATGAAAAAGAGCAGGCTGAGAGGAGACTTGGCAGCAGCTTACCGCTACATCAGAGGTGTACATCAAGGGCTCAGTGAACAATTGTTTTCACCCTTGTGGAAAACTAGGAGTAATGGTTCACAAACTCCTAGAAGACTATTTCAGGCTTAACATTAGGAAAAACTGCTTCACAACTAGGGTATCCAGGCTGTGGCAGCTCCCTCCAGAGGTGGTGCAATCACTGGAAATCTTCAAGAGGAGACTGGACGGGCACCTTGCTGGGGTCACCTGACCCCAGTTGTCTTTCCTGCTTGGTGCAGGAGGCTGGACCCGATGATCTTCCAAGGTCCCTTCTGGCCTTACAATCTATGATGCTATAGCTCATTATAGTGCTATGTACAATAGTATATATTTACAGGGTGAAAACAAACATCACCTTTTGTCGACTTTGTGCTCCCATAATTTTTTTAATGGGGACCCAAAGGCCAAGCAAACAGACGTCCATGCCCCTTGTTGTACTACAAATGCCCAAAATTTGTGGCCATGATAAAGGTGGTATTAATTTGTGCCACTGCCTTGTGGCAGACATCTATTTGCTTTGTGGAAGGAGAGTTCAGGCAGCTTGGATTTGCCTGCACTCTCCATCTGTCCTTCACAGATGCCCTGAGGGCTTGAGGGTGCCCAATTCTATGCATCCTGGGAACTCCTGTGAAGGACTGGGTCCTTCAAGCCTCAGGAGCACCTGCCTAGTTTTCCCATCTTACAGAGCTGTGCCCTAGGAAATCTCAGTGCCCGTTGCTAAAAACTGGGGAAGCAGGAGTTTCCTGCTTGGGCAGACACACCTCAAGATTCCCTGGTGCATGTCTCCATAAGTAGGGAAACCCCACCTTTCCCTCTTCTAGAGACAGGCCCCAGGAACTCCCAGGGCACACAGCACTGGGCCCCTCAAGCCCTGGGAGAACCCATCACCTGTTGTCCCTCAAGATCAACAAGAAGGACAACAGGAGATACACGTCTTACCCAGTGAAGCAGATCAGCCCTGCCAGGACACATCGTAGCACAATTGATCTGCTTCATCTAGAGACATCTGTTTCTAGCCTCAGAGTAAGAAAAAAACAGTCCCTCTAGCACAGGGATTACTGGGTGAAATCTTGGTTTATGCAGGAGGTCAGACTGCAAGATTATAGTGGTCCACTCTGCCCTTAGAATCTCAAGAATGAAAGACTTGGTTCTCCATTTCTGAAAATCTGGTACATTCCTAGTTCTGAACAAAATGTGGTTTATTTAGTTCATTTAAATGTTGTAAGAGAGAATGGGAATGTAAACTGAAAGTCACACAAAGCCAAACCATCACATTTGAATTCCATCCAAGATGTTGAATCTAACAATCTACTGCATCAAGTGACACTTTCTAAGTTTTATTTCGCAGTTTAGCGAAGAAATTACAAATGAACCATATTAAACTGAAAGATACATGTGCTTTATCTTTCCAGAGATTCCACTTTACTGGTAGCTTGCCAGCTTGTGTCAGAAGAAACCAAAGAAGTATTAAGAGGGAGCTGGATGGGTACAAGTCAGCAGGCCCAGATGACCTCCATCCACGGCTGCCGGAAAGAATTGGCCAGTGTCATAGCTGAACC
>NW_005843489.1:115189-117828 GCF_000455745.1 Alligator sinensis
AGAGCTGAATCTCTTCAGCTTCACAAGAGACGGCTGAGGGGAGATCTTGTGGCCACCTATAAATTTATTAGGGGAGGTCAACGGGGAATAGGGGAAGCGCTGTTTACTAAGGCACCCCAGGGAGTGACTAGGAATAATGGGTGTAAACTAGTTGAGAATGGATTTAGGTTAGATATTAGGAAGAAATTTTTCACAGTAAGGATGGCCAAGATCTGGAATGGGCTTCCAGGAGAGGTGGTGCTATCACCTAGCTTGGAGGTCTTTGACAGGAGGCTAGATAGTCACCTGGCTGGGGTCATCTGACCTCGGTCCTCTTTCCTGCCAGGGGCAGGGGGTCGGACACCATGATCCATTGTGGTCCCTTCCGACTCCACAATCTATAAGAGATTCTCAAGCTCGGTTCATAGTGCTTGAGCTAGGATTGCTCAGTGGTCTGAAAAGCATTTGGAGTCCTAGAATACTTTAGCATAATACACTGAGCTACTTTGTAGAGAACTTGTTTAAAGTAGCAAGCCATTATAAAAAGATTGAACTACTGTATCTTGTAGTAAAAATCCAAAATGAATGGTATTCATTTTACGTTACTGCAAGTTAAGCCACATATGGTGGGCTCAGTTGACAGCCTGGATATTGCCTAGCATTTACAGTAGTTGGCTACTTCTGCAGGCCCAGAGGCTACATGCTTTACTCTTCCCAGCCACATCTGCTACTGAATCATTATACAGACTCTGCTGCACAGCAGAGACAGGGGTTAAGAAGCTTGATTGACTAATTATATCTGCCTATGCATTGAAAAAACAAAGTAAGAAGCCTTAATGAGGTGTGAACAGATGCATGCTTAGTGTATCTCATTTAGTAACACAGTATCAAGTCTTAATAAGTTGTGAACATCTGCTCTGGTATTAATTAGTTCCTTGTTTAATTTGGTTTAAGCCCTGCCTTTAATATAGAAGTCATTAACAAATGGCCTGCTCCATTTGCATGATTTAAATGGCTGCCTCCATTACGAGGGGACATTTCCATAATTAACACATCTTAGAGACTCTCAGCTTCTCACAGAAACAGAAAGCTACGGGTAAATTCCAGATTGCTCTTTTACTTGCCTTCAATTTAGGCTTTGGGATGCTTAAAAGTTAGGTACATGGACCCAGTGGGGTGATTCACAGAAATGGGGCTAGATGCCTTGTCAGTAAGCGCAAAAGTGATTCAGAAGCCCGAACACTGAGCAAGGAGCTGCCTAATGGTAGCCAATAGGAAACCGTCCTTGGACCTAGGACGCTTCACCCCTCTCTAATCTGAATGCCTTACACTTTAAAATACAGAATTAAGCTCTCTTTCTTGCTTTCCTTCTTTCTCAAGACTCCTGCCTTCTTGGCTGCCCAGTGGCCCAGCTTCAACAAAGAGATAGTGATGCCTCCAGCCAGACTGTTCTATATGTCCTGGCATTTAGAGCACTCTCTCGGAAAGTAGTAGTAGACATGGCTTTGAATCCCTTTAGGCCAAGGCAAGCCTAGAATGCAGGTCTCATGTTTCTTTGATGCGTACTGTAACTATTACAGAAAAGGCCATAGTCACTGCCACAGTTACCATTAAGAGTAGATACCTACATTCACAAGAGGTATGGAGCAAGTGAAGGCACCTAATCCCTGGAGAGAGGCTGGAGTTCAAAATCACTCATGGCTAGCTCTTGATACCCTCTCTCTGAATCATTCTTTGGAGGTGCCTAACTTGGCCTACAGACTGACTAAAAAGTCATGGTACCTAGACCTATTTTTTGGAATCTTGTTCCTGGGGCCAGGTGCCTAATTTTTAAGTGTGGCATAGCCTAAATTTGAGAGAGCTGATGAACATTCTGAATTTTATCTCTAGCATGTGCAGAAGTCATGGGAACCTTCAGGACCAAAATGTAGGTACCTATTGAATTTAAGCACCCATTGAAATGAGGATGTATTGGATTGCTTTTTATGATGTCGGTACCTACATCCAATTTAGGTGCCTAGTTTACCAATCTAGACCTGCCTCTAATTTTCTAAGTAAAAAAAACAAACACTTTTGTAACTTTGGTCCAGATCCTCAAAATTATTTAGGCTCCTGTCAAGAGTGGCCTCAGCTAGGTGGCCCACCAGCGCACATCCCAGCTGACCACTGTTGCAAACCACTCAAAGGTCTCTAAGTATGCCTCAGGGTCATCTTCTTTCACCATTCAAGGCATGGTAAAGCCTTTTCAGCTGCTGCCTACAGCCATCTGAGTCTTTGCCAGCTGCTTGGCCATGCCCTGTTGTCAGGAAAACAGGACACCATGTGCCTTCATTTCCCTGGACGTGGCCTGCATCGGTTCCTGCAGTAACTGGAGAATCATGCCCTGCATATGCTGCCAATTTTCATCAGGATGCATGGCTCCTACCCCCTTCATGGTGGACTTGACCATGATCTGGGTCTGGGGACATTGCACCATTCGCTGGTTCCCAGACAATGCACCAGTTGTGGCAGGCTTGTGCCCTACCACCTGGGGAAGGTTGAGCTACTCTTGAGCCTACTCACCCACCGTGACTTTGGGAGGTGACTTTCACCTCTGTAATGATGTTAAAGTGCTCTTACTGGTTCCAAGGCTTCTCTCTTGGGAGTCTTCTTTGGGGCTT
>NW_005843490.1:0-332 GCF_000455745.1 Alligator sinensis
CTGCTAATTCCCTCAGCACTCTGCGGTGGAGTTTGTCAGGACCTCCTAATTTGCAGACGTCCAGTCCCACCAGAAGTTCCCTGACTAGGTCCTCTCTGCCCCTGGGCCTGGCTACACCTGCCCCTGGTGGAGGGGACAACCTGGTCCCTGCTTAGAAAAATGGAGGCAAAGAAATTGTTAAATAGGTTAGCTTTGTCATCTGGTGAGACCACCAGGTTTCCAAGCGTGTCTTGCAGAGGCCCCACATTACCCGGAACCTTCTTTTTACCCACTCTGTATTTAAAAAAAGGATTTCTTGTTATCCTTGATCTGGGTCGCCAGTCCCAGTCCCA
>NW_005843490.1:572-1475 GCF_000455745.1 Alligator sinensis
TGGGACCTCAGTGCCTCCCCGACTAGTCTCCTTAGCTCAGTGAAATCCACCTTACTGAAAACCAGGGCTGCTGTATTGCTGCAGGCCTTTGCCACCCTGTGCTGGATTGTGAATTCAAATTGGTGATGATCTCTATCACCCAGGTGATCAAGCACCCGCAGACCCCTCACCAGGTCATCGCTTACGGCCGGGACCAGGTCTAACAAGGCATTTCCCCTGGTGGGACTGTGCACCTCCTGGGCTAGATGGAGGGCCTGTAACTCGGCTAGGACCCTACCTGAGCGGTCAGACCTGGCTGACTGGTCTTCCCAGCATCAACAGGGAGAGCAGTCAGCCAGGCCCTATCTGGAAGCTTTGTGCCACACGGGGCTCCTACGCATCCCTAGTTCTTCCCCTCTCGCGTTGTGAATAATACTTGCTTCCATTATAGGGTCAGCCATCTCGGCATTTTTCACAGCATTTTCCACGCATTTCCTGTGTTCTTTGATCACACAATTACATCTAAAGCCACCAGCATGAGCCAGCAGGACTGCACTGACTTCATTGTGGGTGGACAAACTCCCAGGGGATCCTGCACTGCCTTGGGGCTTCTTGCAGGGCTGGAGCTGGTGCCAACATGTCTTTGCCCAAGCTAACGAGGTGCACAGGCCAGCCTGTGCTGAGTGTAGATATGTGGCAATATTGACTACAAAGAACCAACTTCCAGGATCATCATAAAATTTTAGTTTATTGGACGGATGTAAAAGTCGGACCATAACCCTTGGTGCTGATCCCCTCACACACACACACACACACACACACACACAGAGTAGCTAGCTAGCTATAAACACTAAGCACCAGTGTCAAGATATAGCGATCCCCAAGCGCTGGAGTCTGCCGTCAATGGCCAGGTGAGGCTTCTTT
>NW_005843490.1:3238-7922 GCF_000455745.1 Alligator sinensis
CCCCCAAGCCCAGGCATCAGCTCCGTGGCAGCGGTGGGTACATGCACAGCTCAGCGTATAGCAGGGAAGAGGGTGGGGCAGTGCAACCCCCGCCCCTCCCTTCCATCCACCCAGGGGCATTCTGGTACAGGTTTCCCTTGATTTATGCTGTACATGTGTTCCTGGAGAATGGCGCATAAATTGAATTTGCATAAAGCGAACCCACTTGACAATGTAACAAATAGGGAATGGTTCTCATGGCAGGGAGGAAGGGAGTGGGGCTGGGACTAGGGAAAGTGTGTGGGAGGAGGAGTGCTGCTCCTGGGGCTGCACAAGACAGCAACACAGAGGGAACAGAGTGGCACTCACCTCAGCTCCTGGAGCGGCTGGTGGAAGCTGCCTGCAGCTGCTGGGTTGCACCATGCTCCGCCTGTCCCCACTCACCTCTGCTCCTGTGCTCCGCCGCACAGTGGTGCAGGCAGCTTTTGTTTGCTGCCCCTCCAGCATGGGCTGGGGTGACTGCGGGCAAGCAGAGCCCCGGGTCATGCGGGGCATGGCACTCACCCTGGTCCCTGTTGCATCAGCCCCAGGAGCAGCTGCCTGTAGCTGTTGGGCTGCACCATGCCTCGAACCTCCTGGGGCTCTGCCTGTCCCTACTCACCCCAGTCCCTGCTGCAGCAGCCCCAGGAGTGGCCACTGCTAGCTGCCTGCAGCAAGGCATGGTGCAACCAGGGAGCAGAGGTGAGTGGGGGCAGGTGGAGCACGGTGCAGCCCAGTGGCTGCAGGCAGCTGGTGCCAGCTGCTCCCGGGGCCTCTGTTTGTCACCCCATGCTCTAAAAAAAACTAGGTGACTGCAGCATTGATGCCTACACAGTCAGATGGGTGGCAAACTGGCTTGATAGTTTCACCTACAGAGTGGTGGTGGACGGCTCGTTTTCACCCTGGAGGGATGTGAGCAGTGGGGTCCCCCGGGGCTTGGTCCTCGGGTCTGTACTATTCAACATCTTCATCAGCGACTTGTAGGTGGGCATGGACAGCACATTGTCCAAATTCACTGATGACACAAAGATGTGGGGAGTAGTGGGCACGCTAGAGGGGAGGAACAGAATCCAGCTAGATCTAGACAGGTTGCAGAGGTGGGCGGATGAGAATAGGATAGAGTTCAATGCAGACAAGAGCAAGGTTGTGCATCTAGGGAGAAGGAACCAGCAACGCCCCTATAGGCTGGGAACACCCTTCTCAAAAACAGGGCGGCTGAAAGGGATCTTGGAATCACTTTTGACTCTAGGATGGACATGAGCCACCAATGTGAGGAAGCAGTCAGTAGGGCTAACAGCACTTTGTCATGCATCTACAGATGCATCTTGAGCAGGTCCAAGGAGGTGATCCTCCCCCTCTACATGACACTGGTCAGGCTGCAGGTGGAGTACTGCGTCCAGTTCTGAGTGCCTCACTTCAGGAGGTATGTGGCCAGCATCGAGAAGGTCTAGAGGAGGACCACCCGCATGGTCAGGGGACTGCAGGGCAGTCCCCACGAAGAGAAGATGAAGGGCCTGAATCTATTCAGCCTCCACAGGAGATGACTGAGAGGGGATCTGGTGGCTTTCTATAGAGTCACCAGGGGTGACCAGCGGCATATAGGTGAGGCGCTAGTCCCACGGACACCACCTGGGATAACAGGAAATAACAGCCACAAATTGATTGAGAGCAGGCTCAGGCTTCATATCTGTGCAGCCTGCTCCTGGGACCTGCCAGGGATGGAGACTCCCCCTTGTCTCTAGGGCCTGTTCTAGTGCTCAGCCCTGCCTGGAGTCACAAAGTTACTCTTCTCCAGCCTCCGATTCCCCTGCTGCAGCTCGTATCTGGCTGGCATGCTATGATCTCAGCACTCGTTCCTGCCCGGGGCAGGAGGTCAGACTTGATGATCTGTTCAGGTCCCTTCCGACCCTAAAAACTACGAATAATGTCCTTCCTTTTTCTTTGCAGTCCACTCCACTCTTCCTTTCTACTCTGCCTCCGTCCTTTCCTATACTGTCTCTCTGTCTTTAAGACAGTGTCTTAACTAACTCTTCTGCCTTCTTGGCCCAGCTCTACCACCACATAAGCACAGAACAACTATCCTGACCAGCCTGGGTCTTTGCATGTGTGACTTCAGTCCGCTGAGAAACAGAAACTGAAAGCCCACAACTTTCAAGAAGCAAGAGCTGGTCGTTAGGCTGGACAGACAGAAGTGAGCCATTTTCATGAGATGAAAAACTGAAATGAACGCCCATGTTTGATTGGTAGGTAACTCAACATGTGTGAGTGTGACAGAGCCATTCATTCATTTTTATGAGATGGTAAGTGTAAGTTTAGCATGTTTGTGATGAGATTTAATTGTAACTGATTTTCTTAAACGAGAGAGAAATTGATTGGTAGAGGTATCTGGGTTACATCACGTGTACATATGTCACTAGAGGTAGAATTAAGGAAATGCATCGTCCATGTGTTGTAGCAGCAGAAGCTGACAAGACTTCCGTTAACTTCTGCTGGGTCATATCAGGAACTGTGCGAGAATCTACCCAGGTGCTTAGGATCAACGGACTATTGGAAAGTCAGGCCAGAAGGGTCCTCACACGGTCATCTAGTTCAGCCCCCTGCTTAAGGCGGGACTACCCCTCACTACACCATCCCAGACACGTCTGTGCAGCCTGCTCCTGGGACCTGCCAGGGATGGAGACTCCCCCTTGTCTCTAGGGCCTGTTCTAGTGCTCAGCCCTGCCTGGAGTCACAAAGTTACTCTTCTCCAGCCTCCGATTCCCCTGCTGCAGCTCGGGACCGTTGCTCCTCATTCTGGAGCCCCACAGGGCAGGGAGTCTGTGCCGGGGAAGGGCACAGGAACCAGGACAGACCCGGGGCAGGACACGGCCGAGGCAGCAGCATGGGCAGAGCTGGACTTGTGCAATGGGGCCGGTGCTAGGTGCTGCGGATGGATGTTCTCCACCCCGGGGCAGGGCAGTGTCTCGATGTCCCTTCCATATAGCCCTGGCCTCCATGCAGGCAGCCAAGGTGACCTTCCCCGGCCCTGCTGGGATGGAGACCAGACTAGATCGTCATCTCCTCCTGGTGATCTGTCCCCTCGTCTGCACGTGCTGGTTACTGGGGACTGTGAGACTGCCCAGGGGCTCAGGATCGAAGAGCTATTGAAAGTCAGGCGAGCGGCGCTGGCTGCAGCGGTGTGCTCGGTGCAGGCGGGTGCTGCGCGCTGCCTGCGGGCAGGGAAGGCCATGGCTGCAGCACTTGCAGGTCGGCCTTGGGCAGCGTGGCTGGTCCCTGGTGTGGTGCCAGGGCACTGGAGTCTGTTGACTTTGTCTCAGCAAAAAGCGCACTAGGTTAGCTTGGTTCTCAGGCTAAGAGCACAGGTCTTTGTGCCCAAAAGCTTGCTTCCTGTTCCAGCCAACTACCAGCTGGCTCAAGAAAAGGGATCACAAAAATGTCCTCAACTGTCCTGCATATTGTGGCAGGACTCGGCAGGTAGCACTGTTATTCACCATACTGTGATGTTACAGGGTTGGAAGAGACCTCAAGCATCTAATCCAGGCCTCTGCATGGAGGCAGCAGGACACTCTTCCTAAGCCACTACACACAGCCCCCATCCAACCTCTGCTTGGAAACCTCCAGGGAAGCAGGGTCTGTAGCTCCCTGGGGCAGCTGGTCCTGTTGCCCTACTGCTCTGACATGAAGATTGATTTTTCCCCTGCGATTTCCTCGCCATCTGTTTTGCTGCACTTCAAACCCCTGGTTGCATGTTCTGCTGTCTGGGAATGACTGTCACAGGAACATGAAGATTTCCAGAATCTCTCCCAGATCCATTGACATTGGCTGTCAGAAGTGAATGGTGCAGGCCAGCCAGGGCTGATCTGCCTTTGTGTCAGGTGTACAGTCAGCTGTCTGGAGTCAGCCCAAATGTGTAAAAGTCAGTGGAAGACGTGGGCGCGTGAGTGCGGTGCTGGCTGCAGTGGTCTGGATGGTGCAGGGGCAACATGCAGGGGTGGATGCTACAAGCTCCCTAAGGGCAGGGAATGTCCCATGCTGCAGCACTTGCAGGTTGGTCTTGACCAGCATGAGCTGGTCCACTGCCAGGGCAGCACTGGGCAAGGTGCCCTCTTCCCTACGCTCTGAGCCTCCATTCACAAAAGACAACAGAAAAGGACATTTCCTGCTCCCACTTTGTTCCCCTCCATCTGTGGCTCTGGGTACCCTTAGGGGCTATTTAGAACAGCTGGATATATACAAGTCTGTGGGGCTGGACAGGATGCACCCAAGGGTGCTGAGGGAGTTTGCTGATAAGATGGTAGAGCCACTGACCATCGTCTATGAAAACACATGGGGATCAGGAGAGGTCCTGGATGATTGGAAAAGGGCAAACATTGTGCCCATATTTAAGAAAGGGAAAAATCAGGATCCAGGGAACTAAAGATGGGTCAGCCTCACTTCAGTCCCTGGAAAAAATCATGGAGCAGATCCTCCAGGTATCCATTTCTAAGCACTCGGAGGAGGAGAAGGTGATCAGGAAGAGTCAGCGTGGATTCACCAAGTGCCAGCCATGCCTGACCAACCTGATTGCCTTGTATGCTGAGATGACTGGCTCTGTGGATGTGGGGAGGCCAGTGGATGTCGGGTACCTTGATTTTAGCAAGGCTTTTGCTATGGTCTCCCACAACAT
>NW_005843490.1:10657-15360 GCF_000455745.1 Alligator sinensis
AGCTCATCCGGGCCTGCCGACTTAAAGGCATCCAGTTCTTCCAAGTGACTCTGCACCATCTCAGGGTCTACGCATGGCAGTCTGGCGCCTTGCTGCTGCCTCTCTACAACCCCAGTGAGAGACTTGTCGTGCCCCTCGCTTAGGAACACTGAGGCAAAGAACTCGTTGAGGAGTTCAGCCTTGTCCCCCCTGTTCGTCACCAATCGCTTCTGCCCATTTATTAAGGGTCCTATTCCTCCCTGGGCCTTCCTTTTACTCCCTATATATCTTAAAAACAATTTTTTGTTATCGTTAACTTGGGATGCCAATCCTAGTCCTCCCCCTTGGGTGACTTCTAAATCCAGACCCTCCTTGAGTCTGCCCACCCCCTTGGGTGACTCTTGCCCACCCACCTCCGTGGACGTGGGTTCTATCTGGAGACACAGTCTCTCCAATTACCAATCCGTTAATAATCCTAGAATAATGCCCGCGTTCTCCACCAAATAATGTTGGCTACAAATGTCTAGCTCTGGATCCTTAAAATTCTGGTTCATTAGGTGGATTGAAACACCGTGTAATGAAGTTAAATCCTAAACCTTGGGGCTGGTCCCCATACACACACACGCGCGCACACACACACACACACACACACACACACACATGCACACACACATGTGGGGGAAGAAACATGCTGTATAATTTAGAATTGGGTCAGGTAGAAACTTTATTCCGATAGCTATCGGAGAGAGACCATCACAGAAATATTTTCGTGTGGCCTCTCTCCTTACAGCCAAGGCATTTAACCATCTTACAGATTCAAGACAAAGGGTTGCCTAAACTAGTTTTGCCCGCCTTGGGGCTAGCTGTGTTGTGTCCTTCAAGACAGCTTCAATGGTCATCTTCCTCTTATCTAAAGATTTTCTCTCTCCCCCTGAGGCCTTAGCCATTCTTTTCACTTCCACACACAGTACCAAGCTACAAGAGTCAGGTATACCTATCCCACAGGTGCTGGAGTCTGCCACCGATGGCCAGTCGAGGCTTCTTCCAGTGTGCTGTTATCTTCCAGAAGGGGGTTGCCAGCTGGTCCTCTTGGCTGGACAGGTTGGGTACTGGTCAAGTTGGAGATGAAGAGGGCGCCGCTGAGGGTCACTTTTCACTGCTTTTTATCTGTCCTTGGCAGACTTTGGTGACTCCCCAGTTTTCAGGTTTGCCCAATCCAGGGTTTGTTGACCCTCTTAGGACTTCCCCCTCGGTGGCTACTGGATGGCATCTGTCAGCCCCAGGGGTCGTCTGCATGTACGTGCAGGTGTGTGAGTCCATTGATGAATTTTGAATAGGGCTCTGGGAGTGGTTGATCTGGAGATATTCAACCCAAAAGTTGGTCCCTGGTGTTGATTAACTCAGGCCAGGGCTTCTAGCCCTTGATCAGTGATGTTTCGAGATGTCCCAGTTCCTACATTGTCTGCTATTAATTTCTTCCGTTGGTTGATCTGTGGTTTCCCAGGTGTTAATTTCTGCCTGTTACTGTGTTATGCATTCAATCACTGATTCACTGGCTCTTTCAGGGGCCAGCCTGATACAGGCAAGCAGCAGTTTGACTCCTGCCCTTGTTAACATTGCTCCTCTTCGGCTCAGGTAAAAGAATCATTGCTGCAGAGCAAATGGGAGGAGGAGAAGGAAGAGTAAATGAGGTTCAGAGAGAGTATGGCAACCAGCTTGAGCATAGAAGTGATTTTATTGCCAGGTAAAGGAAACTTATGATGATACTAGAAGTAATAGCCATGCAAGGAAAAACAAACGAGACAGTTACAATATTACACAGTTTCAATTGGGAATTTGGGGAACTTTAGCTCAAGTTTGAGCCAGAAAAGTCAGATTTGGAAAGCTGCACCTAGAGTAAGAGAGAGAGAGAGGGAGAGACATAGGGATTAAACTAAGTCTGAGGTTAAGAAAGTGGGCTTGTTAAGTTTGATCAAGAAAAGTAAGGTTTAGAAAGCTGTACCTGGAGTAAAAGAGATCAGTAAAAGTCAGGTCTGTGTCTGGAGTAAGACAGAGAGAGAGAATCAAGGTCTCACCTGTCAGCGAAGCTTGAACCAGTCGAGGTTCCTAGGTGTTTGTTGGAGCTGGCAGACAGGCAGAGGCCTCAGCATGACCCGTGAAGGTAGCCTGGAAGGAAAGGAGAATGTGAAGTCCTAGTAGAGCCCCGCCTGTGGCACAGACACCACCCATGCGGACATCTGCTATGTCCATCCAGCCTCTCTTGGGCGCCCACATTCCCAGGTGCTTTCAATCACTGCAGGATCCCCTCAGCACCCAGCCCAGGAAAGGATGGAGACGTATGGAAAGCAGGAGCTGAGAAAGGGATTTGGGGTCCTTGTCAAAGGAAAGACAGAAAACCACCACACCAAAGGTAGCCCAAGTACATTTCCCCTCTCTTTTCCAGGGCAGGCAGTTTCTTGCCTTTCGTAGTCGTGCCCAGGGAAGACCGCTCTGCTGGCATGGATAGTACCTGTGTAGGTAAGGCATAGTTAACCTGGGCTTTATGCCCACTTTATGGAACTGGGAGACTCTTCCCTAGCTTGCTCCTGGGGCCTTATGGATATGGTGAAGTAAAATCAGTGGCATCTAAACCTGAAGCCTCTAGGCTTGGGCCTGCAAATAGGATTCCAGCCAAAGGTTTTGGAAAGATGGGGGTGGAGGTTGTTTGCTAGTAGTAGGGCCTCTTTATGGTTCTGGACTGACTCACCGATTTGGAACTGATGTGGCTGATCGAGCTTGGAACGTGGAAAAAATTAAATGAAAGAATAAATAAATCTCCCTCCTCTTGCCCTTGGGCCAGGGAAAGATTCCTGTAAGAAGCAGCACAGAAAAAGGAAAAGGAGCAGCCAAATGCCCCGCCTGTGGCACAGACACCACCCATGCGGACATCTGCTATGTCCATCCAGCCTCTCTTGGGCGCCCACATTCCCAGGTGCTTTCAATCACTGCAGGATCCCCTCAGCACCCAGCCCAGGAAAGGATGGAGTCTCATGGAAATCAGGAGCTGAGAAAGGGATTTGGGGTCCTTGTCAAAGCAAAGACAAAAAACAACCACACCAAAGGTAGCCCAAGTACATTTCCCCTCTCTTTTCCAGGGCAGGCGGTGTCTTGCCGTTCTGGCCAGTGTTTATTGATCAGCTTTGGACCATGAGATTGAAGAGCACCCAAAATCTTTGGCTTGTTTCTCCTTGGAGTGAACTGGGATGGAAGGAAGGGTCACCATTACATTTTATTTTCCAAGGCCTCCACAAGCAGCCAGTCTCCTCAAGCATTGGTGGTTCAATGGCAGAATTCCTGCTTGCCATGCAGGGGACCTGGGTCCAATTCCCAGCCAGTGCATGTTTTTCAAGTCACTACTTTCCCTACCTTAGGGGCCTCAGGTAGTCCTTGAGGAAGATACTTGACTCCATCTTTCCCTTATCCCAAAGAGGATACAAATTCTTATATAATAAAAGTCTTGTCTGTGTGTGTGTGTGTGTGGGTTTGTGTGTGTAATGATCTGCCCATGCACAGCTGAGAGGGTGGTTGCAGGCACAACTGCGCCACTGCTCGGGGGAGGAGGAAGAGGTGAGGGTGCCAGTGTGCTGAGCTGGTAGGGAGTGGGGTTCATTATGGCAGTGCCCCCCCACTACCATAGGAAGATTAATGCAGGAGCCGGGCAGGACCCCAGGGGCCCTTTGCAGTTCAGGCCCCGGGATCCGCCCCAGCAGGAAAGGGAAAGGCACAGCTTTAATCTCCCACCCAATTTTGGTGCCAAGATTAAAACTGCAGCTTTCACGTTTGATTCCCCAGAAGCTGGAAGCGCCGCACCTCCACTGCTCAAGGGGAGTAGTTGGGGGTGGGCTGATAGCACTGGGAGGGCATTGGGGGTGAAAGCCCCCCAAAATTCATGTTAGCCCCCCTGCAGCTAAACTGCTGCTCCCATTACCCCTGCCCCACCCACAGACATGGCATCTGCAGGGCTGCACAGGAGGAGCGTGCGCGGGGAGGGAGGGGCTGTAAGGGGAAAGTGTGATTCAGAATGCGAGAGTGGGAGCCTGTAAGGGGAAAGTGTGCCTGTGTGTGTGGGGGTGTGTGCGCGCACCTCTGTGTGTGTGTGTGTGTGTGTGTGTGTGTGTGTGTGTGTGTGTAAGGGGGTTGAGGGTGGCCAGCCAAGGAGCGGCGACAGCACTGGGTGGTGGGTGGTGGCCTGGCCCTGCCCTCCTGTCTTTCTTGATGGGCCCTTGGCTAGTAAATCAATCAATAAATAAAACAGATCTTCCAACACAAAGATGTCAGAATGAGTGACCATATTTTTGACATTACCAATTCCTTTTTGATACTTCTGCATTTATCCTATGATTCATATGCAAATTGTGGAAGAAATCAAACTTTGCGTTGTGGTTGTATCAGAATTGACAGAGCCATCTTGGTTTATTTGGATTTATACAACTGATCACAAGGAGGGTTCTCAAAGGAACTCTGAACACTGTAAGTTGACAAGTGCATTTATACTTTAGACAGCGAGAAAAGATGCATGGTTCAGACAGAGCAACCTTGAAGAAACAGGAAGAAGTTGATCATTTGTTTGTCACACGTAGGCAGTTTATTTTTTCAGCAAAAGCATTGTGTTTTGGGAACAGCTATTAGTTTTTGGTTCCTGAAAAGGAGGAGGTTAACATCTGCACACAGACAAAACAAGGCAT
>NW_005843490.1:15403-15964 GCF_000455745.1 Alligator sinensis
TTAGTCAAGTAAGAGACCTGGTTAAACTTATTTACACAAAATATACACACAACTACCAGGACTAATATTGTGTGGCACCATAAAAAAATCTCATGGCACCCAGAGGGCCCAATCACCCCAGCTCAGACTTACTCCTCCAGATTATTTCAACAGCACAGAGAGCATGCTGCAGATACAAAAATGAACAAAAGTACAGCCTTCACCCCACGCCTTGCCCAGCAGTGTTACCTGCCAGCTCTATGTTCCTTAGGGAGCCCTGGCACCCAGCTTGCTGGACTTATAGTTCATAGTTTCATAGTTGGTCGGGTAGGAAGGGACCTGAGCAGATCATCAAGTCCTTCCCCCTGCCATGGCAGGAAAGAGTACTGGGGTCAAAGGACCCCGGCGAGGTATTCATCCAGCCTCCTTTTGAAGACCCCCAGGGTAGGAGCCAGCACAACTTCTCTTGGAAGTTGGTTCCACATCCTAGCTGCCCTAACAATGAAGTAGCGCCTCCTGATATCTAGTCTGAATCTACCCTCTACCAGCTTGCGACCGTTATTTATAGTCACCCCTGGTAGC
>NW_005843490.1:16255-35932 GCF_000455745.1 Alligator sinensis
CTGCCAGTAGTAGGGCCTCTTTATGGTTCTGGACTGACTCACGGATTTGGAACTGATTTGGCTGGTTGGGCTTGGAACATGGAAACATTTAAATGGAAGGGGAAAGTGTGATTCAGAATGCGGGAGGGGGAGCCTGTAAGCAGAAAGTGTGTCAGTGTGTGTGCGTGTTTAAGGGGGTTGAGCGTGGTCAGCGAAGGAGCGGTGACAGCACTGGGTGATGGGTGGTGTCCTGGCCCTGCCCTCCTGTCTTTCTTGATGGGCCCTTGGCTAGTAAATCAATCAATAAATAAAACAGATCTTCCAACACAAAGATGTCAGAATGAGTGACCATATTTTTGACATTACCAATTCCTTTTTGATACTTCTGCATTTATCCTATGATTCATATGCAAATTGTTGAAGAAATCAAACTTTGCGTTGTGGTTGTATCAGAATTGACAGAGCCATCTTGGTTTATTTGGATTTATACAACTGATCACAAGGAGGGTTCTCAAAGGAACTCTGAACACTGTAAGTTGACAAGTGCATTTATACTTTAGACAGCGAGAAAAGATGCATGGTTCAGACAGAGCAACCTTGAAGAAACAGGAAGAAGTTGATCATTCATTTGTCACACGTAGGCAGTTTACTTTTTCAGTAAAAACATTGTGTTTTGGGAACAGCTATTAGTTTTTGGTTCCTGAAAAGGTGGAGGTTAACATCTGCACACAGACAAAACTTTTTCCTTATCTTAGAACATTTTAAAACACATAGCATCAGCATCATTCTCTCTTCTCTTTCTCTCTCTTTGTCTCTCCTCTTAGTCAAGTAAGAGACCTGGTTAAACTTATTTACGCAAAATATACACACAACTACCAGGACTAATATTGTGTGGCACCATGAAAAAATCTCATGACACCCAGAGGGCCCAATCACCCCAGCTCAGACTTACTCCTCCAGATTATTTCAACAGCATGGAGAGCATTCTGCAGATACAAAAATGAACAAAAGTGCAGCCTTCACCCCATGCCTTGCCCAGCAGTGTTACCTGCCAGCTCTGTGTTCCTGAGGGAGCCGTGGCACCCAGCTTGCTGGACTTATAGTTCATAGTTTCATAGTTGGTCGGGTCGGAAGGGACCTGAGCAGATCATCAAGTCCAACCCCCTGCCATGGCAGGAAAGAGTACTGGGGTCAAAGGACCCCGGCGAGGTATTCATCGAGCCTCCTTTTGAAGACCCCCAGGGTAGGAGCCAGCACAACTTCTCTTGGAAGTTGGTTCCACATCCTAGCTGCCCTAACAATGAAGTAGCGCTTCCTGATATTGAAGGGGAATAAAATGGAGTTGAATTGCCATTATGTGTAAGGAAGCAGATCACGTATTCTGCTTCGGCTATAGGGAAGTCAAAAAGACAGGACCCAAAACCGCCAGACTAACACAGACGGGAACAATCCTGTCCTAGTCCAGTGAAAGTAGACACTTAGTGTAAAAATGATTCTGGCTGCAGGTCACGTATTGGCCTGCTGAGTCAGCCCAGAACGGGACGTAACCCTGTGGTTACAAGTCAGAAGAAACCCCCTAAACTAACACTGTTATACTGAAAATAAATAGAAACATGAGCATTACTAACAAAGTCATGGAAAATGCTGATTGGTATATGTTGTTGCTAAACTTATGATGTCATATTTTCTATATGGACTCGCCTCACCTATTGTACAGGGTCAGACTTCTTCACAATTTTCCAGTTGTGTATGAGTCTGTCCAGAACGCATTCTTTCTAAACCAAGTTCTTTTTAACTTTGAGTAGTCTGTTCGTCTGAGCCTCCTCCCAGCGAACTGGGGGCAAGATTTCCCCTACAATATCTTGCCTGAATCTACCCTCTACCAGCTTGCGACCTTTATTTATAGTCACCCCTGGTAGTGCTAGGGGGAACAGGAACTCCCCGAATGCCTGCTGGTCCCCTCTGACTAGTTTGTAAATGGCCACTAGATCCCCCCTCAGCCTTCTCTTGTGGAGGCTGAACAGGTTCAGGACTTACAAAGGACTTTTTCTATTCCCCCCATTCTTCTCCTCACACACACCTCATCTACCCAAAACTAAGCTGAAGAAAAGTTTAATATGCATTTCAGGCCGGACATTCCCCCATCCCACTATGGGAGGCCTATTTAAACTTGATTGACTAAAACTCGGTTGCTGGGTTAGGGAATGCTGAGGTAGAAGACTGAGCTAGAGGGGGTACGGGCAACACTTGAACAATGGTTAGGGCTTCATTGCAGCATCCAGCCTGATGGAGCCGTTACCACAAATGCTGTCCTACTTTTCCTGGGATGCCTGGTGGAAGTCCTCCCCACAAAGTTTATGAACACTCCAATCAATCCCTTTAAGTTTGTTCCAAGACGACAGTAAGATTTGAAAGTCATGCTGAGCTGAGGCTTATTCACAACAGATAAAATACAAAACACTGATGCTGACGTCACAGTGCAAGTATACCTCGGCCATCTGAGAAGAAACAATTTGGTATCCCTTCCAGTATATCTTCTATATTCAGAATAATTTCAATTTGCCTCCTAGGTGTCTGGTTACTCCTTAAATCTTGATCTTTTTTTCCTCGTTGTGAATCAGTTTTTTGAGATGTTCCAAACTAGATAACCCCTCATCACTGAGAAAGGTAATTCATTTAAATTGAAACTATTTCTATAACAGGATTTTCCCTGTCATTTATGGCTTGGGACCCTCTTGATTTACACAATTAAAAAAATGCTTTGAAGAGGCTGGACTAAGGGTATAAGAAAGCTGTAAAGCAGCAAACAGGGTGTTTCAAGAGAGAAAAATCTCTCTGACAGCATCCCCTGTTGTTCTCAAGAAGCTAGGAGAAACAGATCATCTCCCTTCAACGATCACGCTGGGAACTTTGCTTGTCAACAAATTACCCAAGTGCCTTGAAATGGTGAGATCCCAGTGTGGAATTAAACAAAATGAATGCCTTAAACGTTGGTCAAGCTAAAGCTTCGTGTTGTAAGATGACCGTGACAGCTGAGTGGGGAGTTGCTGGCTTTGCATCTTAGAGCAGACAAAGGAAAATGTTTGTTCTTTGTAATTCCCCTGCAACTGCTTCACTCACCGCAGCCTTGAGAGAACAGAAAAGTATGTGCCTGTTCTTCCTGAGATAACAGAGTGCTTGGTAGTTGTCCTAAACTGCTTACTCAGATCATTTTATTTCTGCAATCATGTCCTGTGTAACAGCTGTTCAAAAGCTTATATAAACGGCATGATTCTGTTTGAAGAGAGAGACCTTTCTGGAGTGCTTAGTGAATTCATGTCACTCTGAGATCTCTCCCACAGCTGTAGTTCTGAATAAAAGTTTCTACTGACCTGACCCTAAAGTCTACACATGTTTTTCCACGACACTTCTTGGTGCCCTGACTCGGATTCAGAACACGTGTTAAGGAAGGAGGACCACGAACCGTTCCCCGCTGAACCCCGGGTGCCAAACTTAAGAAGTAAGAGACCTAATTCAAAATCTCTATTGGGGTTTTGGAGGAGGCCTGGTCGTAGGCTCCCAACTTAGCTGTGACAGCTGGACCCGAGCCTTGTCAAAATGGTCATATTAAAACCTTATTGCCGGCTAAAACTTTCTGTCTGATAATTCTGTCTGGTAACGTCCATTCTGTTCAGGGACAGTCTGTCTGAAATCACCTCCATCCAACAGCACATTGGGCTAACAGTTAGTTAACTGAGGTGATGTGAGAGGGGGTCTGGCCAACTAAATGTCTGCCATGTGTGAATGAATTAAATCTGTAAGGTATTGGGAGTCTCCGAAGTCTCATCCCAGGGGCTCCCATCAGCCATCCAGGCTGCCCGCTGCGATGGAGTCTGACTCTAGCAGTTAAAGACTCGGGTGGTGTGATTTTACAGATTTATAAGACTGGTTTTGCCTTCCCCAACCCCTTGTCCCAGTAGCTTCTGTCAAAAACAGAAGTGAAAGGATCCCTTTTGTGTTTGCCCCACACAATCTGCCTCTGGAATGAGCCAAAGCTGAATCTGATTGTCATAAGTCTCAGCACACAAGCTGCGGGGCCGACACAGACTAGCACAGATGTACCTTAAAATCTTTCCCTTGTCTTACCCGTGTGTGTGAAAACGGGGACAGGTCAGTCAAAATAAGTTGCAGCTCCCTCTAAGGGAACTCCGGCATACTATATGTACATACATTATTCTCCCAAGGCTTGCAAGTACCTGGATAAGTGGAACTGGTATTCTAGGGATGATCCCGTAAAGCAATTTCCACAGGAAGGAACATTCGATCAAGATAAAATAGAGCACTTAAAAGGGGCTTTAGAGTCCCGTAGATCCAAAACTTCACAAAACCAGTGGGACGTGTTCTTTTATTGGTATGATGAAATGTCCAAAAGACGGACAAAATCTCAAACTAGAAGTCTCAAAGACTCACAAGAGAAATTAAACAGCAGTTAAAGCTGTCCGTGAGAAATTAGCCAATCACCCAAATTACACATCGGCCACCGCTCTGATATATCCACCATTGCCTGGGACGTCCCCACCGCCGGAGCCAGCAGAGGATATCCTTGCCTTCTTTTCAAACCCTGCTCTCCTGGGACTCCCACATCAACAACAACCGGTTCAACATCAGGCTGCAGCCCAGGCTAATAACTCATTAGCTAAAGCTCCTTCAGTAAATCCATCCACGGAGCTTAATAGTCCGGACTCATCCACCATATCTGGTGGATCATCTGGCAATCATCTGGTGGATGATTGCCACTCAATCATCACCAGTGTGGCAATTTACTCCTGGGTCACAACCCACCACAGGTGTATTTAAAAAAATGGGAATAGGCATAAAAAGATCTCCCATCAATCTTAGAGTGACTGTTTGGAATCAGCTCATGCCATCCATTTTGCCCAAAGAAACTATGCTGCGTCTGTACGCTTCCTGTACTTGACCAGATCAAAACCCAAGGACTGGCCAAGACTTTATTGACAAAAGAAATGCTTTGGTTCGGGCAGTCCTCACAATTTGCCCAAAGAAGGCAGACTGGACCAAAATCAATACCTGTAAACAAAACAAAAATGAACACCCCAGTGACTATTTGGAATGCCTCAAACAGGCATTTGAACGGTATTCAGGAATGGATGACCTGTCGGAAATGTTAAACAAGCAATAGTAGCAGCATTCATCCAGAGACTTAACCCTAAAATTGCTGAGAAAATTCAAACAGAAATTATTGGCTGGGAAACTAAAGATTTGACTCAAGTCCTTGCCACAGGCAACCATTTTCAAAACATATGGAACGGTCTAAAGATAATGCAGAGACCAAGTTAATGGCTTTACAGATTTCTCAGTTGCAGGGTCCAGGTAGGGGAAGGGGATATGGACAGGGAAGGGGAGGACCGGGTGGATTCAGGGGAAGAGGTAGATCCCTGGGCCCACAAAACTAAGCCTATGGGAGACAAAGTCATTATTGCGAACAAGAGCATTTGAAGTCGGAATGCCCCAACCCGCCCAGCCAAAGACCTAGACCCCAGCCCCTTCCCCCCCCGCAAGTCAATTTTCCCAGTGTTGAATAGGACAGCCTGAGGGACAGTGACATCATCGCTCCTTTGCTTGCTACTGACCAATCTGGTCCATTTGTTAAGTGCCTTATTTCTGGTAAACCTGTTTCCTGTCTTGTTGATACCAGAGCTTCTCACACCACGCTGAAAGCCACTGAATTCCCTTTCCTGCCTCATTCTCCTGAAACTGTAAATGCTGTCGGCATAGGCAGACAACCTATCCCACATCCTGTTTCTGAACCTGTCTCCATCTCTATTGGCCCTTTGTCTGAGGATCATGCCTTCCTTCTTAGCCCTTGTGAACCTGTCAACCTTATTCAAAAAAATGTGTTGTGTAAACCGAGATTCGTAATTGATTGTAGCCCAGATGGTGTTTACCTTGAGGTACCGGCACATAGGGAAACCGAGCTTGTGGCTTTGCTAACCCAGGAGTACTCTGATCCTGACACTTCCCACTTACAAGAGGAACTGTTAGCATGAGTACCTCCACACCAGTGCGCATCGCCTTGAACCCTGCCAAGCCACTTCCTCGTGTCCCACAGTACCCCATCTCAAAAGAAGCTGAGGAAGGGATCAATCCTGTCATTTCCTCACTCCTTGAGCAAGGGATCATTGTCCCAGCATGCTCCCCTTGCAACACACCTATCCTGCCTGTTAAGAAACCTGGTAAAGACACTTATCTTTTTGAGCAAGACCTTCGAGCTGTAAATGCTGCTGTTCTACCTACTTTTCCCATGGTCCCTAATCCCGCCACTATTCTTTCCTGTATCCCACCAGATGCCACCTGTTTTACAGTGGTAGACCTGTGCTCTGCTTTCTTCTCCATCCCCATTCATAAGGATAGTCAGTACCTGTTTGCATTCACCTATCAGGGACGCCAATATACCTGGACAAGACTGCCTCAGGGATTTACGAAGTCCCCCACCTTGTTTTCTCAACTCCTGAAGAAGGATTTGGATCCCGTCACGTTCAAAGGGGGATCCACCCTTATTCAGTATATTAATAATTTATTATTAGCCTCACCTACTTTAAAAGCCTGCAAACAAGATACTTTAACACTCTCACAGCTTTAGCTCAAAAAAACCACAAAACCTCAAAATCCAAACTGCAACTCTGTAAGTCTGAAGTACATTATTTAAGACATAATATCTCAGCAGAAATACGACATCTTTCCCCCAGTAGAGTTGAAGCTATCCTCAACATTTCCAAACCCATGACTAGGAAGCAGATGAGAAAATTCTAAGAACGAGTTACTGTAAGCAGTAGACCCTGAGTTACACCGCTTTTACAAAACCCTTGCAAGCATTCACGCGTGATTCCACCCCAGAACCACTCCCTTGGACCCTTGAGGCTGAACAAGGGTTTGTGGCCCTCAAGCAAGCCCTCATTGTTGCTCCTAATCTTAAACTCCCCAATTATAAAAAAAACCCTTTAACTTGTTTTGTCATGAACGAAAAAAAAATCACTTTAGGGGTACTCACTCAGTTGCATAGTAAAAAGCATCACCCAATCGCATACTACAGCTCTGCCCTTGATCCCGTAGTGCTAAACTTCCTCCTTGTCTCCATTCAGTTACAACCACTGCCTTATTAGTTAAAAAGGCAGATACTCTAATTTTGGGACACTCTTTGACCGTATCAGTTCCACATGCTGTGATGGTCCTTCTCCTCAAAGACTAAATTCAGCACATTACCAATTCCCACCTTGCCAAATATGAGAAACTTTTATTGTCATCTGCAAATGTGACCTTAAGCCTCTGTTCAATTCTAAATCCTACTTCACTTCTGCCAATCACCTTTGATGGTGAGACTCATGATTGCCTGTCTGTTACAACTCAGTTGTTAACCCCTCAATCTGACCTCAAAGACGTTCCTATCCCAAACTCTGACCTTGTTTTGTTTGTTGATAATTCCTGTCTTAAAATGGATGCAGGCCAATTAGTTACAAGATATGCAATATGCACATTAGTATACTCAGTATACTGCTTTAAAAGCCTATTCTTTACCTCAAGCTCGTTGTGCTCAAATTGCTAAAGTCATTACTTTAACATGTACCTGTATCCTCCCAAAAAATCAAATCACGACCATTTACACTAACTCTAAGTATGCTTTTAGTGTTGTTCTTAATTTTAGACAGATCTAAAACCAAAGAGAGTTCCTCACTTCATCGAAAACCCAAATCAGTCATAGTTGTTATGTTAATGCACTTTTAGAAGCTGTTCAACTGCCTTCTGCTATTGCTATTGTTAAATGTAAAGCTCATGAGAAACCTTTGGAAGATGTCACACGAGGAAATGATCTGGCAGACCGTTCTGCCAGAAACGTGGCCCTTTCTGGCCCACAGGCTCCTAAAAGTGTTCTTGTTTGTTTTTCAGCAGACCAGTCTCACTTGGCTAGCCTTTCAAATCTAGCCTTTCTCCAGAATCAGGCTTCAAAAAAAAAGAAGGATGACTGGCTGCGTGCAGGGTGTTCACTGCACCCTGACTCTCTCTGGTGCTCCCCGGATGGCTGTCTGGTGGCACCTAGAGAGCTCCTCCTCCACCTCTTACTCTTCTAACCCACTCTGGGGCCCATACGAGCAAAGGCGGGGGATGATTACTATAGTACAAAGAGATTGGTTTGCCCCAAATTTTCTTTCCATGGCACAACAGTACTGTAGCTCCTGTCCCATCTGTTTACCTCAGAACATTGGGCAACGGGTAAAGAAATTTTGTACAGCTACCCAAGTGTTGTTCATATAAGTATATTCTTGTTATTATTGATATGTTTTCTGGATGGGTGGAAGCCTACACATGCATACATGTCGATTCCATCATAGTAGCTAAGAAGCTGCTTAAAGAATTCATTCCTAGATTTGGATTGCCCCTCACAATAGATAGCGATAGAGGCACCCATTTCACAGGACAAATAGTAAAAAACATCTGCCAAGCACTCAACATACAGCAACACCTGCACTGTAGTTATCATCCACAATCAAGTGGTGCTGTAAAATGTAAAAACTCTGATTTAAAGACACACATTTCAAACATTTGTGCTGAAACAGGCCTCAAATGGCCTGATGCGCTGCCCATTGCTCTTATGCACATTAGGAACACTGTTAACAGAAAACATGGCCTAACCCCTTATGAAATAGCCACCTCACCTGCTGCCCCACACCAAACAGACCTACAATTAACTGATGAAACTGTACTGAAGTGTTGCAAGGCATTAATGAAGTGTGTCAGGTCTGTTCATTCACAGGTCCAAGAAGCCTTACCTTGACCACCGGATGTTCCCTGTCACAACCTCGACCCAGGTGATTGGGTCTATGTAAAAGTCCATCAGTGGAAAAACGCGCTTCAACCCAGATGGAAAGGACCATTCCAGGTGCTTCTGACCACTAACACTGCTGTTCGTTGCCAAGGTCACTAGACGTAGACTTATGCCTTGCACTGTAAAAAGGTATCACCTCCATTGGACCCCGAAGCAACTGAAGTCCAACCAGGGTTAAGACCTTTCCCTGAGGCCAAGGACAGACCCTCAGGACCTCACTCAGGCAAGTGAGGAGCATCAGGGTGCAAGTGCTCGTAACCTCCTCTGAACCCAACACCTCAGCCCGCCCAGATTCACCAATTGTGGAACGAAGATATCATCTCTGACCCCATTGATTAATATCCAAACATGAATCGTTTTTCTATCTTGATTGTTAATGCCAAACTTTTGAGCTTAGCCTGTGGAAATGTATTTTTGTCTTTAGTTAATCAAATTACAATAGATTTAAATGTCTCCAGTTGTTGAATATGTAGTGGTGTTCCTATCCATGCCACTGGAGGATTACCCATGATACCTGTACCCTTGAATACAACTCAGATACTGGCCCCTTATTATTCAGATTTCCATAGAAATGAGACTTGGCAAAACATAAGCTGCAATCAGTCTGACTATATACAAGTAGCCTATGCTACTCCTGGAAAGTTTTGTTGGACCTATAAAAAATCACGTGTAGTAGTAGGAGTTAGCAAATGCGAGGTAGAACTTAAAGTAAATAGTGCTTGACTTTCTAATAGTTCGTAGATATCTAATTACTCCCCCCAGAGTAAGTTTTCCGGGGACTATTCACAATGGATGATGAAACCACAATGTAACACCACCTTCACTATACTAGTTGCTCATTATTTTGTGTGTAGAAATAAGGCTTATAAAAATCTTCCCTCTGAGTGGGAAGGAACGTGCTATGTTTCTGCTGCACACCCCACTTTCACAATTAGATCACATTTACCAAAAGAAAGTATTTGCAATGTTCACAAAATTACTAAAACCCAAAGATTTTGGAATATAATGTTCCCTAATGATGGGGCAAGCTTAGCTATGTGTGAAATACAGACAGTTGCAGTGCAGCAGAAAACCTCCTCTTCCTCCTTTTCCTCTTGCCTGCATTTGCTCTCCCCTGTTTGCATATGTTTCTCTTCTTCTACCTTTTCCTCCTTCCTCTTTCTTTCTCTATAAGATAAGGAATTGTGTTTTAAAGTTTTTATGTGTGTATTTTGTATCTCCCCCTTTTAAATCTCTATTTGGTATTTTATCTATTTGTGTGCCATGGAATTAGTCTTGCAGCTAACATTATTTCGTGGAGAACATGAGCACTATTCTAGGATTATTAGCAGATTGGTAATTGGGGAGATCATGTCTCCAGGTAGAACCCATGTCCGCGGAGGTGGGTGGGCAATAGCCACCCAAGGGGGTGGACTAGGATTTAGACTCACCCAAGGGGGTGGGCAGACCCAAGGAGGGTCTGGATTTAGTTGTCACCTAAGGCAGGGGGAACAAAGGTCTACTACTGTAAAATAGGCAGCGTCAGAAGGGATACAGGAAAGAATAGTAGCAGGGTTAGGGACCACGGGGAAAGTGGGTAAAACAGCAGCATTTATAGCTCGAAGGTCTTGTACAAAATGATACGTATCTTTACCAGGTTTCTTAACAGGTAGGATAGGTGTGTTGCAAGGGGAGCATGTTGGGACAATAATCCCTTGCTCAAGAAGTGAGGAAATGACAGGCTTAATTCCCTCCTCAGCCTTCTTTGAGATGGGGTACTGTGGGACATGAGGAAGTGGTTTGGCAGGGTTTAAAGTAATATGCACTGGTTCAGCACTCAGCATGTGCCTCACTTCATTTGCATGGGTGGACCACACCTGTGGAGGTACCCATGCCAACAGTTCCTCTTGCAAGTAGGAAGTGTCGGGATCAGAGTACTCCTGAGTTAGCAAAGCCACAAGCTCGGTTTCCCTGTGTTCTGGTACTTTAAGGTAAACACCCTCTGGGTTACAATAAATTACGCATCCCAGTTTACACAGCAAATCCTTCCCAAGAAGGTTGACAGGAGCACAGGGACTAAGAAGAAAGGCAGATACAGGTTCAGAGACGGGATGTGGGATAGGTTGTCCACCTAGACCAACTGCATTTACGGTTTCAGGAGAATGAGGTAGAAAAGGAAATTCAGTAGCCTTTAGTGTAGAGTGGGAGGCTCCAGTATCAACAAGACAGGAGACAGGTTTACCAGAAATAAGGCATTCAACAAATGGACCAGATTGGTTAGTAGCAAGCAAAGGAGCAAAGATGTCACTGTCCCTCAGGCTATCCTATGCATTGTTAGGAAAATCAACAGGAAGAGGAGGTGGGGGCTGGGTTCTGGGTCCCTGGCCGGGGCGGTTGGGGCATTCTGATTTTCAATGTCCTTTTTGCTTACAATAGTGACATTGGTTTTCATAACCTCTCCCATATCCATTCGGGCCTCCCCTTCCTTCGCCACATCCTCGTCCTCTTCCTCTGCCTGGACCTTGCAACTGAGAAATCTGTAAGGCCATTAACTTGAACTCGGCATTGTCTTTGGACTATTCCAATTTGTTATAAAAATGGTTAGCTGCAGCAAGGACTTTAGCTAAATCTCTAGTTTCCCAGCCAATAATTACTGTTTGAATTTTTTCAGCAATCTTAGGGTTAAGTCCTTGAACAAATGCAGCCACGATAGCCTGCTTAGCATTTTCAACCGGATCATCCATTCCTGAATATCGTTTAAATGCCCGTTTGAGGTGTTCTAAATAGTCACTAGGGTGTTCATTTTTATTTTGCTTGCAAGTATTTATCTTGGTCCAATCTGCCATCTTCGGGCAGATTGTAAGAATTGCCTGAACCAAAGCTTTTCTTTTGTCAATAAAGTCCTGACCAGTTCCCAGGTCCTCGTTTGGCCATGAACAAGAAGTATAAAGGCGCATCCTGGTTTCTTTGGGTAATTTAGGTATCAGGGCTTGTAAAAGTTGATTTATGTCAGCCTAAGTAGGGTTATAACAAGTTATTACAGTTTGTAACTCTTTCTGAAACTTTTCTGTGTCTTCCCTTAGTTTAGGAAAATTTTGAGTTAAATTATATAAATCTCCTGGTGTCCAGGGCGCATGCACGGTAACGATACCACCTCATCCTTGTTGATCAACACCTGGCATTTGCTGCAGTGGATATACTTGAACACTACTGAACCGGAGATTCATGGCACATGGCCGCCTTGTGACTGGTGGGGTGGTGAAGTCTGGGCTAGGAGGCTCGTAAGGTGGATTTATCAATAAATCATTAGGTTGTGTCGCAGCTTGGTGTTGGGCTGGCTGTTGTGGTAGGGTTCTCATGAGAGCGGGATTGGAGCAGAAATTAAGAATTTCTTCTACTGGCTCCGGTGGAGGGGATGCCCCAGGCAGAGCCGGATACAACGAAGCAGTGGCCGGCATATAATTTGGGGGAGCAGCCAATTTCTCCCGAACAGCTTTGAACTGCTGTTTCAGTTTTTCCTGAGAATCTTTTAGACTTTGATTTTGAGATTCAGAGTGTCTTTTAGACATCTTTTCATACCAATTAAAAAAAAAAACATTCCACTGACTTTGAGGAAACTTTCCTCCCTCCAATTCTAGGGCGCCACGCAAATGAATAATTTTTATCTTGGTCAAATGTTCCTTCCTGTGGAAATTGCTTCACGGGATCATCCCTAGTATACCGGTTCCACTTATCCAGATACTTGCAAGTCTCGGGAGAATAGTGTGTATACATAAAGTATACTGGAGTCCCCTTAGGGGGGACTGGAATTGGTTTTTACTGACCTGTCCCCATTTTCAATCACACAGGAAGACACAGGAAAGGCTTATTTAAGATGTCCGGGCTGCTCAGTGCCTTGCCCCGCGGTTTTTTTACCGCCCAGACAAAAGGCTTCTGACCCGACACCGGCTCATACAATGGAAACAGGGAGGGAAACACAAAAGGGATCCTTTCACTCCTGCTCTTGGCAGAAGCTACTGGGACAAGTGGTTTGGAAAAGACAAAATCATTCAGACGCCCTGTCCACTGGGTCATGAGGTTTCAGCTTGGCCCCCTTGTTTTTGATGCTACCTTATCAGGCAGAATTGGGGTGGCTAGACCCAGCCTCAGTCCCAGACCTGGTCAGTGGCTCATTTTTCTAAATACACACACACACACACACACACACACACACGTTCAGTCAGCCAGACCCCCTCTCCCACATCGCCTTAGTTAATTAACTACAAGCCCAATGTGCTGTTGGGTGGAGGTGATTTAAATAGTTTCTCCCTGAACAGAACATACTTTACCAGACAGAAAATTTTAGCCAGCAGTAAGGTTCTAAACTGACCTGTATTCAATAAGGTTCAGATCCAGTTACCACGGTCAAGTCAGGAGCCTACAGGCAGCCTTCCTTCGAAACCCCATTAGAGATTTTAAATTAGGTCTATTACCTCTTAAGTTTGGTGCCACAGGGTTCGGGGGAAGCAGTCTGCGGTCCTCCTTCCTCAATCCGTGTCATGGATCCGAGTCACGGCACCAGGAAATTGTTGTGGTAAAACACACGCAGCAAACTTTAGGCCAGGTCAACAGAAGCTTGGTTTATTAGAGAATGCATTCTGGACAGACTCATACACAACTGGAGAATTATGAAGAGGTCTGACCCTGTACAATAGGTGAGTTGAGTTCATATAGAAAATATGACATCATAAGTATAGCAACAACATATACCAATCAGCATTTGCCATGACTTCATTAGTAATGCGCATGTTTCTATTTATCTTATTTTAGCAGAATTTAGGTGTTTCTTCTGACTTGTAACCTCAGGAGTCACTTGCCGTTTTGGGTTGACTCAGCAGGCTGGTTTGTGATTACTTTTGTGCTAAGTTTTTGTTTTTACTAGACTAGGACAGGATGGTCCCAGTCTGTGTTAGTCTGGCAGTTTTGGGTCATGTCCTTTTGACTTCCCCATAGCCTAAGCTGAATACATGATTTGCATACTTACACATGTGCGGACCGGGAGCGGTCCGCGGACCGTCTTGTGCACGCGGGCTGTGGCCAGCAGCCCGGGCACGCGGGGTCGGAGAGGACCACTGGTGAGCTAGAATTAGTTACGGACGCGTAGTGGTTGATTTAAGATTGTTTACTTACACCAAAGATGGTCGTGGTGTAGGCTGAACAGTTTTCCAGGCACAGCTCTGCTTAAATCCCTGCTTGAGGATTACGACAAGCTCGATCTCTCCCATGGAGTTGTTGAAGCTCCGTGGGTCCGTATCGGTTCTCTCCCACGGAGTTGTTGAAGCTCCGTGGGTTCGTATCTTTGGTATGCAGGAAGGGATACATCTAGGAATTTATCGGCGATGGGGAGAGGCCAGAGTCTGGTTAGGCCCCTGTTGCCTTTTAAGAAATGCGTTGGGTCCGTAAGGATACGCAGAGCTTAGAGATCTTCACACAAGGCGAAGGTTTTCTTTCTCTCTCTCACTCCGACTTGGGCGGAAACCACCCAAGCTCTTTATACGGCTAGCAAGCCAATCACTAGCCACCACGTGTGCATATTTTAGAACTGGCCAATAATGTGGCTCGAATTCTCATACAAATGGCGGGAACTCTTTGCACCGAGCATTTCTTAGATGCAAAAAGAAATGCACCATGCAAAGAAAGCTACAAATTTGGCAGGAATACTCCGTTGCACCGGGGTTCTCTTCTGCAGCAGAAAACTCCACCGTGCAAAGAAGCTGCAATTTAGTGGGAAAAATAATTTAGCAGTGCCGAAGCGCACACAAACAAAAAATCACAACTTTGGGTTGTGACAACACATAATGGAAATTCAACTCCATTTTTCTCTTCTTCCACATTTATAATATTACTGACCTATAGCACAACCTCTGTCTGTGTAATGTCAGATCCATTACTGGGTGTGACATACAGTATAAAAGAAAAGACATGCTGCGTCAGTCCCTCACCCCACAGGACAGCCTCTTCAAACCTAAACTCACCCCAGGCTACTTAGGCATGTCCCCCAAGCCCTCAGACATGCCATCACACACCCAGCAATCCAACAGGCCTTACAAGCATTACAGTCCCAAGCCAATAAAACCTACACTATTATCCAAACTAATAACCACTGTGGAATTTAAAAGAATGGCTAAGGCCTCAGGGGGGAGAGAAAAAGTCCTTAGATAAGAGGAAGAATACCATAAAGCTGTCCTGAAGGACATAACACAGATAGCCCCAAGGCCGAGCAAAACTAGTTTGGGCTGCTCTCTGGACTTCTAATTGTTAAGCAAGTAACAACCCTTTGTCTTGAATCTATAAAAAGCCTAAAGCCCTGGCCGTGAGTAGAGAAACCAGAGGAAAACCTTCTGGTGATGGTTTCTCTCCAATAGCTATCGAAAGAAAGTTTCTACCTGACCCGATTCTAAATTCTACAGCGTGTTTCCTCCACGACACCACCAAGTTACCCAGGGACTCACCAAAATCAAACTCACCCACTACAGCCCTTGAGAGACCATCCTGGGCTGGTCCCCAACTGCCACTGGTGTCCTGAACCTCATGATACACCCCATTGTAGTGCTGTTTATCCTCATGATAATTTTAACATTCCTAATTCTATTCCTGTATTGCAGACTTGTTTCCACCCTACGAACAGTACATGCTAGAACAGATGAGGCTAAAATACTAGCCCAAATACTGTAGTGACATCACCCTGGTGGCCGATGTCAAGAGGGGGAATAATGTAGCAGAAAGCCCCCTTTTCCTCCTTTTCCTCTTGCCTGCATTTGCTCTCCCCTCTTTGGATATGTTTCTCTTCTACCTTTTCTCCCTTCCTCTTTCTTTCACTATAAGATAAGATAAGGAATTGTCTTTTAAAGTTTGTATGTGTGTATGTTGTATCTCCCCTTGTATTTTGGTATTTTTATCTATTTGTGTGCCATGGCATTACTCTTGTAGCCAAAAACAGTATCCTTGGAAAAAATAGCCAATGCCGCTACCATTGAGTTCCGTGAAATAAGTAAAGAAATGGAAGAAATGAGACAAATGACTTTGCAAAATAGATTTGCTCTAGACTGTATACTAGCCAGTAAAAGAGGAGTATGTGGCCTGATAAAGCCTAAATGCTGTGTATATATACCTGATGCCTCTAGTGCCACGAAAAATCAAGCCGAGATTATTAAAAAAGAAGCTCCGCTACCATTGAGTTCCGTGAAATAAGTAAAGAAATGGAAGAAATGAGACAAATGACTTTGCAAAATAGATTTGCTCTAGACTGTATACTAGCCAGTAAAAGAGGAGTATGTGGCCTGATAAAGCCTAAATGCTGTGTATATATACCTGATGCCTCTAGTGCCACGAAAAATCAAGCCGAGATTATTAAAAAAGAAGCTGCCAAACTTCACCAAATGAATCATTGGGATATGGAAGGAATGTGGTCTTGGTTAACCTCCTGGTGAGGACTTACAGAAGGGAGAGATACAGCTCCCTATAGAAACACCAGTAACACAAGCAGTACATTGATAGAATTATAGAGACCCTAGAAATGTACCCCTAATAAATGAGTGCACCCCAAAGTGATGGGCAAATCTGATAACAGCAGGGAAAATGAATAGTGCAAGAAAGAGAATCACCAAGTATTTAAGACCTTAATTTTATTTCAGTCTGTACAGAAACAGTGAGCTGTCCATGGAGAAATTCAGGAGGAGAAGGAGAGAGAAGGAGAGGGAAGTTCAAAGCATGCTGGACATTAAATCCCACATTTCAGTTCAAAGTCGAGTGGAGCCACAATAGAGCTCTTCCCATCCAAACGGGTCCAGGGAGGTGATCTCACCAAGTATTTAAGACCTTAATTTTATTTCAGTCTGTACAGAAACAGTGAGCTGTCCATGGAGAAATTCAGGAGGAGAAGGAGAGAGAAGGAGAGGGAAGTTCAAAGCATGCTGGACATTAAATCCCACATTTCAGTTCAAAGTCGAGTGGAGCCACAATAGAGCTCTTCCCATCCAAACGGGTCCAGGGAGGTGATCCTCCCTCTCTATGCGATATTGGTCAGGCCACGGTTGGAGTACTGCGTCCAGTTTTGGGCACCGCACTTCAAGAGGGATGTGGACAGCACGGAGAGGATCTAGAGGCCACTCGTATGGTCAGGGGCCTGTGGGTAAAGCCCTATGAGGAGGGATTGAGGGACCTGGATCTCTTCAGCCTTTGCCAGAGAAGGGATAGTGCTGAAAGGAGATCTTGTGGCTGCCTACAAATTCATTGGGGGGGAGGGGGGCCGGCAGCACGGGGTAGAAGGTGCTCTGTTCTGAGGTGGGCGGGAACCTGCTCCCTTTGTCTCACGTTTCCCACTCTTGCCAGCCAGGTGACCAGGTCTCTCACCTGTCTATCACTCTAGTTGCTAACCAACCCTCTAGCCTCCATGTGAGACCTCAGGTATCAGGGAGGGGAGTTAACCCCTTATTGTCTTAGCAAAGACCCCATGACTGGGAGAGGGGCTAGAGACCTGGCAACCAGTGATGCATTTCCAATTGATTGGGTTGTAGCCAACTTTAGCTTGTCTCCATTGGATGCCAGAGTGAGGTCATAAGATATATAATAGTTAAAGACTGCCCATGAAGGATGGCGGCCATGACAAGGACTCTCAGAGAAGCTGGTCCATCTGAAACTCGCTGTCTCTTTTGAAACTCACGGTCACTGAACTGCCTGCTTCCAGAGGGAATCTCCCCCTGCCTCTGGAAGATGCCTGTGAGTAAGCTCCTTGAGATCCATCTAGATACATAGCTTACAGTACTGCACATGCTTAATCAGTGGCTATCCCAGCCACATTTTGCTCTAAGGATGTTCTTCAATACTTCTCTATCCTGAACCCCTACCCCAAGCCTTCCCTTTGTAACCAAGGAAGTTCTTCACTGTTCTCAAGTGTGGTGAACTCCTTGGGAAAGGCATGCTTTGGTGCCCTTTGGTCCGGCTGACTAAGGGAGGCTACTCTTTGAGGTTTTGACTAACAGAAGCACCCCCAAGTTCTTGCAGACAGTCAAGCACCCTCAAGGTCTATAAGACCTGTGTATCTCAGGGGGCACAGGGCCACCAACAGACCAAGGCTCCTCAGCAGTGGCAGCGGTGAACCCCTGGCTGGTGGGTACACCCCAGGAAGGGGGTTGGCCTGATGTAAGGCACTCCCAGGGAGGCGCCCGTAGCCTGGTAGGTGGATGGGTGCAGTGAGGCAGGTGGCTCAGTGCAAGAGCACCCCCTACTGGCCTGCCACATGCCCAACTTGCCAGCCTGTCTAGGTCTACGTGTATCTGCAGCCTATCTTCAAGCGTGACCACGGTCCCCCATAACTTTGTGTTGTCTGCAAACGTGGTCAGTGAGCTCTTCACCCCCACATCCAAATCGTTAATAAAGATGTTGCAAAGTACTGGAGCCAGCACTGACCCCTGCGGGACACCATTGCCCATTTCTCGCCCGGATGACACAGAGCCATTCACTACAACTCCCTGGGTCCTATCCTGCAGCCAGTTTCCGACTGACCTGACTGTCTCGGAGTTAAGCCCACAATCTTCCCATTTTCTCCTGAGGACATTGCGGGATACTAGATCAAAGGCCTTTTGGAAGTCACGGGAAAGAATGTCAACCTGCTGTCTCGTGTCCAGGTGGTGAGTTACCTGGTGATAGGAGGAGATGAGGTTGGTAAGACAAGACCTGCCCATGATGAAGCCATGCTGGCTGTCACTCAGAATCGTACCTTCTGCAAGCTTATCGCAGATAGATGGTTTGATGAACTTTTCTGGGATTTTCCCTAGGATGGAAGTTAGGCTGCCTGGCCTATAGTTACCCGGGTCCTCCCTCCTGCCCTTCTTGTGGATGGGCACAACATTGGCCCCCTTCCAGTCCTCAGGCACTTCTCCAGAACACCATGAGTTGTAGAGGAGTTTTGCCAGGGGCTCCACCACGACATAGGCCAGCTCCTTCAGCACTCTCAGATGAAGATCATCCGGTCCCGCTGACTTGTATATGTCTAATTTTTTTAATTGGTCATACTCCAATTCTACAGCAATAGTAGGAAGGCAAGATAGTTCCTATCTTGCTCATCCTGTACTCTACCCGGCATTGTTTTCCTCTTGGTCTGGTGAAAGACTGAGGTGAAGCAGTCATTCAGGAGTTCAGCTTTCTCTTGGGTGCCGGTAACCAGCTCTCCTGAATTATTGAAAAATGGCCCCACTCTCCCATTTGTTTTCCTCCTGTTCCCTGTGTGCCCAAAGACGAACTTTTTGTTGTCCTTGATTCCTGTTGCTAATCTAAGTTTGGTCATTGCTTTAGCTTTTCGTCTCTGTTCCCTGCAAATGCTGTTGTGGCCATTGTGGAATAGTCCTCCTTGGGGCCCGCCCTGAGCTTCCGTTGTTTATAAGCCTCCAAATCTTTCTCTTTCCCCAAATGAGAAGCTTTTGAACTTCTCCAAGTGCAAGTCATTTAGTTCCGAACTAGATCAGTTTATTTATAATTGCAAAGTATTAACTACTAGTATACATATAAATATAGTTTTATGCAGCAATTCAATTATGTATGCATATTACCAGTCCTATGAATACAGGTTTCCCTTGATTTATGCTATACATGTGTTCCTGGAGAACGGCGTATAAATTGAATTTGCATAAAGCGAACCCACTTGACAATGTAACAAATAGGGATAGGTTCCCATGGCAGGGAGGGAGGCAGTGAGGCTGGGACTAGGGAAATGGTGGGGGGAGGGGTGCTGCTCCCAGGGCTGCACAAGACAGCAAAGCAGGGGGAACAGAGTGCCGCTCACCCCAGCCCCGGGCGGCTGGGCG
>NW_005843490.1:36024-42907 GCF_000455745.1 Alligator sinensis
CACCTTCTGTTGGCTGCTCCCAGGGCCACTCCAGCATGGGCTGGGGTGAGTGAGAGCAAGCAGAGCCCCGGCTCATATGGGGCATGGCACTCACCCTGGCCCCAGGAGCAGCTGACACCAGCTGCCTGTAGCTGCTGGGCTGCACCATGCCTCAAACCTCCTGGGGCTCTGCCTGTCCCTACTCACCCCAGCCCCTGCTGCAGCAGCCCCAGGAGTGGCCAATGCCAGCTGCCTGCAGCATGGCATGGGGCAACCAGGGAGCAGTGGTGAGTGGGGACGGTTGTACAAGTTGTGTAATTGTATTGCCTGTGCACAGGTGCTAACTCTTAAATGCACTTATTTCTAGGCTAGGCCTTCCAGGCCTAACAGGCCACTGCAGTCCTGTCAAGGGTCAAAAGACAGAACTGTCTCCCCACTCGCACAGGCAAGGCCCTATGACATGACGGGAATAACAGACTTGGTTGGATAGCTCACCTAACAAGAATACTGTCATGAATGGCTGCAAACTGTTCAGAAAGGACAGGTAGGGGAGAAGAGGAGGAGGATTTGTGCTGTATGTAAAAGCTGTATGACTGCTAAGACCTTCTCTGTGAAACTGGTATTTTAATAGCCTCTGGGTTGAGTTTAGAGGGGAGAGCAAGAAGGCTGATGTTATGTTGGATGTTGGATGTCTGCTTTAGACCACCAGACCTGGAGGACGATGTAGATGAGACTTGGTGGAGGATGTACAAGTGTATAGCAGGTTGGGCAGCAGTGACCACAAGCTGCTTGAGTTCAGGATCCTGACAAAAGGAAGGAAGGAAGGAGATCAGCAGAGTATGGACTTTGAAAAGGAGACTTTGACTCCCTCTGGGAAATGAGGAGCAGGATCCTGTGGGAAGCCAGTCTGAAGGGGAAAGGAGTCCAAAAGAGATGGTTGTATTTTAAAGAAACCTTACTGGGGATGCAGAAACAAACCATGTAAATAGGTAGGAAGACTAGCAAGTATGGCAGGTGACCAGCTTGAATTAGCAGAGGACTCTTCAGAGAGGTTAAACACAAATAGGAAGCTTACCAGAAGTGGAAGCTGTGTTGGGTCAGTAGGGGATGCTCCCTGGCACAAGCCACCCACCTCACTGCGCCCGACTGCCCTTTGTTAAAGCACACTTTTACTAAAAGGCATCGAGAGAGTCTTGAAGAACGATGCACTGCAAAGTGAATTATTTAATTGACTAACCAGTGGATCCACATTATTCTTCAGACATATCCACAACTTCATCCACATCATTTTCTCCCAATTAGCAGTTTTCATTATGATGTTTCCTTCTTGCAACTAGGCCCTGCATCTCGCACTGCTTACACGTGACATGTTTTCTTTTTTTTACCCAAGATAGGAATTTCTTTGAAATATTCCCAGATGGGGTCTCTCTTATGCCCAGAAACCATGACAGTTTTTCTGTGGCAAAAGCGTGGGGGAATATAGGAAACGGTGTGTATACTACTGAACCTTGCTTCCTTTTACGACCAGGTAACAAAGTCCTGGGATGCAGGTGTTGAGATGGATGTTGTCTACTTGGACTTCAAGAAGGCTTTTGACACTGTCTCTCACCCCATGCTCTTAAAAAAGAAAGGCGACTGCGGCATTCAAGCCTACACAGGCAGATGGATAGCAAACTGGCTAGATGGTCTCACCCAGAGAGTGGTGGTGGACGGGTTGTTTTTGACCTGGAGGATTGTGGGCAGTGGAGTTCCCCATGGCTCTGTCCTCGGGCCCACACTGTTCAACATCTTAATCAGTGACTTGGAGTGGGCATGGACAGCACGTTGTCCAAATTTGCTGATGACACCATGTTGTGGGGTGAGGTGGGCATGCTGGAGGGGAGGGACAGGATCCAGCTAGATCTAGACAGGTTAAAGTGGTGGGCGGATGAGAATAGGATGGAGTTCAATGCAGACAAGTGCAAGGGGCTGCATCTAGGGAGGAGGAACCAGCAACACCCCTATAGGCTGGGAACACCCTTCTCAACAACACGGCAACTGAAAGGTATCTTGGAGTCACTGTTGACTCTAGGATGGACATGAGCCGCCAATACGAGGAAGCGGTAAGTAGGGATAACTGCACCTTGTCACGTATCTACAGATCATTGAATCATAAAATCATAGAAGTCGGGTCAGAAGGGACCTTGCAGATCTTCAGGTCTGACCCCCTGCCTGTCTTATGCAAGTCTAATCTAAACCTACTCTCCAACAACTTGTGGCCATTATTCCTTGTTATCCCGGGGGGCGCTGGGGGAAACAAGGTCTCCCCCAACCCCTTCTGGTCCCCCCTAGTGAGTTTATAGACGGTCACCAGGTCCCCCCTCAGCCTTCTCTTGTGAAGGTTGAACAGGTTCAGGTTCCGTAACCTCTCGTTGTAGGGTCTGCCCTGCTGCCCCTGGATCATGCGGGTGGTCCTCCTCTGGATGCTCTTAATGTTGTCCACATCCCTCTTGAAGTGCGGTGCCCAGAACTGGACACAGTACTCCCGCTGTGGCCTGACCAGTGTCGCATAGAGGGGGAGGATCACCTCCTTGGACCTACTTGAGATGAACCTGTGGATGCATGATAAGGTCTGGTTAGTCCTGCCGACCATGACCTTGCACTGTCGGCCCATGATCATCTTGGAGTCAATAATGACTCCAAGATCCCTTTCCACCTCCGTGCTCTCAAGAAGGGAGTTTCCCATCTTATAAGTGCACTGCTGGTTACTACTGCCCAAGTGCAGCACCCTGCACTTGTCCGTATTGAAACGCATCCTGTTTTGGTTAGCCCACCCCTGCAACCTATCCAGGTCTTTCTGCAGTCTCTCCCTCCGTGCTAACCTGCCCCCCTCCCCCGCATATTTTGGTATCATCAGCAAATTTGAACAGGTTGCTTTTCACCCTGTCATCCATATCACTGATAAAGAACTTGAACAGCATGGTCCCAAGGACCGAGCCCTGGGGGACTCCACTGCCCACTTCCTCTCAGGTCAAATATGACCCGTCCACCACCACCCTCTGAGTATGACCCTTCAACCAATTCACAATCCATCTGACCGTGTAGGCTTCGATGCCACAGTTGCCTAGTTTTTTAACGAGCATGGGGTGGTCAACAGTGTCAAAGGCCTTGCTGAAGTCCAGAAAGACTACATCCACGGCGGCACCTGCATCCAGTGCTTTTGTGACCTGATCGTAAAAGGCAATCGGGTTGGTCTGACATGAACTGCCCCTTATGAAACCGTGTTGGTTGCCCCTGAGCATCATCCCAGATGCCGGCCCATCACAGACGTGCTCCTTGATGATCTTCTCAAAGAGTTTCCCCAGGATTGAGGTAAGACTGAGAGGCCTATAGTTGCCCGGGTCCTCCCTCCTCCCTTTCTTAAAGATGGGGACCACATTGGCTATCTTCCAATCATCTGGCACCTGGCTTGAGCACCATGAGTGCTCGTAAAGCCATGCCAAGGGCCCTGCAATAACCCCTGCAAGCTCCCTCAACACCCTGGGGTGGAGAGAATCTGGACCTGCTGATTTGAACACATCCAGCCCCTCCAGAAGCACTCAGACCTGGTCCTCCTAAACCTTAGGTCTTGAGGCAGATGCATAACAAGCAGGTCCAAGGAGGTGATGCTCCCCATCTATGCGGTACTGGTCAGGCTGCAGGTGGAGTACTGCGTCCAGTTCTGGGCGCCGCACTTCAGGAGGGATGTGGTCAGCATTGAGAGGGTCCAGAGGAGGACCACACGCATGGTCAGGGGGCAGCAGGGCAGGCCCCACAAAGAGAAGCTGAAAGGCCTGAATCTATTCAGCCTCCACAGGAGAAGACTGAGAAGGGATCTGGTGGCCGTCTATAAACTCACCAGGGGTGACCAGTGGCATATAGGTGAGGCTCTGTTCCCCCGGGCACCACCTGGGATAACAAGGAATAACAGGCACAAATTGATTGAGAGCAGGCTCAGGCTTGATATCAAGAGGCATTGCTTTATAGTTAGGGCTGCCAGGCTCTGCAACGGGCTCCCAAGGGAGGTGAAGCTCTCTCCTACCTTTGGGGTCTTTAAGAGGAGGTTGGATAGGTATCTGGCTGGCATACTATGATCTCAGCACTTGTTCCTGCCCAGGACAGGAGGTCAGACTTGATGATCTGTTCAGGTCCCTTCTGACCCTAGAAACTATGAATAATGTCTTCCCTTTTTCTTTGCAGTCCACTCCACTCTTCCTTTCTACTCTGCCTCCGTCCTTTCCTATACTGTCTCTCTGTCTTTACGACAGTGTCTTAACTAACTCCTCTGCCTTCTTGGCCCAGCTCCACCACCGCATAAGCACAGAACAACTATCCTGACCAGCCTGGGTCTTTGCACGTGTGACTTCCGTCTGCTGAGAAACAGAAACTGAAAGCCCACAACTTTCAAGAAGCAAGAGCTGGTCGTTAGGCTGGACAGACAGACTAGAGCTGTTTTCATGAGATGAAAAACTGAAATGAATGCTCATGTTTGATTTGTAGGTAACTCAACATGTGTGAGTGTGACAGAGCCATTCATTCATTTTTATGAGTCGGTAAGTGTAAGTTTAACATGTTTATGATGAGATTTAATTGTAACTGTTATTTTTTTAAATGGGAGATAAATTGATTTTATTGATGATTTAAAAAAAATCTGATTTAAATTTAAAAAAATCCGATTGAAAAAAATATATTTTTTATCTACCCTGCAATTGGGGGCAGTCCTGGATGATTGGACAAGGGCAAATCTAGTGCCCATCCTTTAAGAAAAGAAGGAGGATCCAGGGAACTACAGACCAGTCAGCCTCACCTCAGTCCCTGGAAAAACCATGGAGCAGGTCTTCAAGGAATCCACTGTGAAGAACTTGGAGGATAAGGGGATGATTAGGAGCAGTCAGCGTGGATTCATCAAGGGCAAGTCATGCCTAACCAACCTGGCTGCCTTCTATGATAAGACGGCTGCTCTGTGGATGCAGGGGAAGCAGTGGATGGCATATGCCTTGATCTTAGTTTTTTTTTTTATCTCCCTGCCTGCCGGAAGAAATTCGACCTGATCAATGCATCAAAGAGCTACTCAACACAGCGCACACAGACACTCTCATGGACTCAGAGGGACAGACGTCCAGCTTTAGGTTCCTCTGTGCAAAACTGAAGTTTCTTTCCTACTTATGGGAACTTTTTACCATCTTGTACCATCTACACTTTTTCCAGATCCTGACAAAGGGACTTTGATCCTGAAAGCTTGCAGAAAAGGGCATTTTTCTTGCCATTTTCCAGTTGGTCTAATATAAGGTATCATTTTGGAACCAGGAGCTCTAGTTTTTTGTATATTGATTTTAGCATGACTTTTGATACAGTCTCCCACAGCATACTTGCAAGAAAGCTAAGGAAGTCTGGGTTGGATGAAAGAACTGTAAGGTGGACAGAAAGATGGCTGGATCATCAGACTCAACAGATGTAGCTCAAGGTCTAGTTGGCAGCCAGTATTAAGTGGAGTGCCTAGGGGTTGGTTCTGGGGCAGGTTTTGTTCAGTATCTTCATTAACAATCTGGAAGAAGAGATTGAGTGCTCCCTAAGCAAGTTCACAGATGACACCAAGCTGGGGGAAGTAATAGCTACACTATGGGGTGAGGCTAGGATTCAGAGTGAACTAGACAAATGGGTGAATTGGGCCAAAAGAAATCATATGAGGTCCAACAAGGACACATGCAAAGTCCCGTACTTAGGATGGAACAATCCCAGGCACCGCTAACGGCTTGAAACCACCTGGCTAAAGAGCAGCTCTGCAGAAAAGGACGTGGGGTTACAGTGGAGAAGAAGCTGGATAGGAGTCACCAGTGTGCCCTTGCTCCCAAGAAGGCTAATGGCATCCTGGACTGCATTGGGAGGAGCCTTGACAGCAAATAGACGGAAGGCATTTTTGCCATCTTCTCCATTGGTGAATACTCATCTGGAGTACTGGGTCCAGTTTTGGGACCCCAACTTCAGAAAGGATGTGAGCAAGTTGGAGATAGCCAACATAGGGCAGTGAAAGTGCAGAGGGGCCTGAGGGACATGTTTGGGAGAAGAGGCTCAGGGACCTGGACTTATATATCCTGGAGAAACGAAGATGGAGGCGTGGATTTGATAGCAGCCTTTAGTTACCTGCAGGGTGGGTCCAAAGATTCATAGACTGAAAGGCTGGAAGGGACCTCGGATGATCCCAAGCAGGAAAGATAACTGGGGTCAGGTGACTCCAGCTAGGTGATCGTCCATTTTCCTGTTGAAGATTTCCAGGGTCGGTGATTGCACCAGCTCTGGAGGGAGCTTCTTCCACAGTCTGGACACTCTAACTGTAAAGAAGTTTTTCCTACTGTTGAGCCCAAAACGGTCTTCCAGGAGCTTGTGACCATGTATCCTGGTGCTCCCCCAAGGGTGCTGTGATGAACAGTTGTTCACCGAGCTCTTGCTGTACTCCCCTGATGTAGTGGTAAGCTATTACCAGGTCCTGCTCAGCCTTCTCTTTTTCACCCTGAAGAGTCCCAATTCCCTCAGCCTTTCCTCGTATGGCTTGCTATGCAAGTCTCTGATCATGTGGATGGCTCTTCTCTGGACTCTATCAAGCTTTACCATGTCCCTGTTGAAGCACGGTGCCCATAACTGGATGTACTTCATCTGTGGTCTCACCAAGGCTGAGCAGAGCGGAAGAATCACCTCCTTGGTTTTGCTGGAGATGCATCGGTTGATGCATGTCAGAGTATTATTTGCTCTGCTAGCTATAGTTCATAGATTCATAGATTCATAGATGTTAGGGTCGGAAGGGACCTCAATAGACCATCAAGTCCGACCCCCTGCATAAGCAGGAAAGCGTGCTGGGTCTAGATGACACCAGCCAGATGGGTATCCAACC
>NW_005843490.1:43739-46222 GCF_000455745.1 Alligator sinensis
CCACCCACCGGACTGTGTAGTCATCCAAGTCACAGCCCTTAACTTGTTCACCAGTATGGGGTGGGATACCGTATCGAAGGCCTTCCTGAAGTCTAAGTATACAACATCCACCCCTCCTCCTGTGTCCAGGCGTTTCGTAACCTGGTCATAAAAAGAAACTAGATTGGTCAGGCACGATCTGCCTGCCACGAACCCGTGCTGGTTTCCCCTCATCATGCCCAGTTCTGGGTTGGATGTGGAGAAGGTTGGGCGAGTCCAGAAAAGAGCCACTTCTATTATTAGAGACCTGAAGAGCAAGCCATACAAGGAAAGGCTGACAGACATGGGATTGTTCAGCCTAGAAAAGAGATGATTTGGGGGGAATTAGGTGGCAGCTTACAAAAATATCAGGGGCTAGGCGAACAACTATTCACGAAAGTGTCCCAGGCGAAAACCAGGAGCAATGGTCACTATCTCCTAGAAGAAGGTTTCTGACTGGATATAAGGAAATACTTCTTTATGGTTTGTGTGCCCAGACTCTGGAATAAACTCCCAGTGGGTGTGGTGCAGGCACCTACCCTGGGGGTCTTCAGAAGGAGAGTGGATGCACACCTTGCAGGGGTTATTTTATCTCAGCAGTATACCTGCCCAGAGCAGGGTGGTTGCACCCGAGCATCTTTTGAGGTTCCTTCCAGCCTTTCATTTCTGTGACTCTTAAAGTAGGCAGAAAGACACATTTCAGAGCATGTGAAATTCCCGAGTGTAGAAATGGTCTGGATGGTCTTCCTTTAGCTAGAGAAAGCATTTGAGCACTTCCCTAAGGAAATTGTCTGGAGGAAATAGAGGAAAAAGAAAGCAAGAGAAAAGCAAACTGACCTTTTGAAACATTAGTACCTCAACCCTGTGCAGAAGCCAGAACAAGCCTCTGTATTAGAGATCCTCTGGAAATGAAAACTGGTTCTCACTAGGCCCCATACCTAACCTACTTCTTATCACAGTGATGGGCGTCTGATCTGCAGAGGGATTTAAGGAGGACAAGAAAACTTGTGAGAATTATTTCCCCTGGGGGATACAAGAAATAATGGCCACAAGCTAGCAGAAAGCAGATTTAGATTGGACATTAGGAAGAACTTCTTCACAGTTCGAGTGGCCAAGGTCTGGAACGGGCTCCCAAGGGAGGTGGTGCTCTCCCCTACCCTGAGGGTCTTCAAGAGGAGGTTAGATAGGCATCTGGCTGAGGTCATCTAGACCCAGCACTTTTTCCTGCCTATGTAGGGGGTCGGACTCCATGATCTGTTGAGGTCCCTTCCTATCCTAGCATCTATGAATCTATGAATGGCAGAGTGAGCTGAAGAGCCCAGGTCTTAATGTTAATAGAGCAAAGCAAGCAAAGTATCTGGTCTTTGGAGATGGAGATGTTAGGAAGGAATGTGGACAGAAGCTTCCACCTACCCTGGTAGAGGTATTTGGGTTACATCACATGTACATATGTCACTAGAGGCAGAGTTAAGGAAATGCATCGTCCATGTGTTGTAGCAGCAGAGGCTGACAAGACTTCCATTAGCTTCTGCTGCGTCGTATCAGGAACGGTGCGAGAATCTTCCCAGGTGCTTAGGATCAATGGACTATTGGAAAGTCAGGCCAGAAGGGTCCTCACACAGTCATCTAGTCCAGCCCCCTGCTTAAGGCGGGACCAGCCCTCACTACACCATCCCAGACACTTCTGTGCAGCCTGCTTCTGGGACCTGCCAGGGATGGAGACTCCCCCACATCTCTAGGGCCTGTTGCAGCGCTCAGCCCTGCCTGGAGTCACAAAGTTCCTCCTCTCCAGCCTCCGATTCCCCTGCTGCAGCTCGGGACCATTGCTCCTCGTCCTGTCCTCTGCAGCCACAGAGAAGAGCCCATCTCCAGCCTCTCTGCCATTGCCCTGCAGGGCTTTGCAAACTGGTCAAATCCCCACTCAATTTTCTCCTCTCCAGACTCAATCCCCTCAGCTCTTCCAGCCTGTGCTCATCAGTCTTGCCTCCCAGGCCCTGATCATTTTGGTTGCTCTGCACTGGGCTCATCCCAATCTGTCCACGTCCTCCTGGCAGTGTGGGGCCCAGACCTGGGCAGTCTCCAGTGCAGGATGGAACAGGAGAACCACCGCCCTGCCCTTGGCAGGGACTTTCCTTTTGAGACAGCCCTGGAGACTGTTCGCTTTGTCTGCAACAACTGCACTGGGTTACCTGTTTTCTCAGGCTAACAGCGCAGGTCTTTGTGCCAAAAACCTTGCTTCCTGCCCCAGCCAACTACCAGCTTGGTCAAGAAAAGGGCTCATAAAAAAGTCCTGGATTCTCCTGCATATTGTGGCAGGACTCGGCAGGTGGCACTGTTATTCACCATACTGTGATGTTACAGGGTTGGAAGAGACCTCAAGCATCTAATCCAGGCCTCTGCATGGAGGCAGCAGGACACTCTTCCTAAGCCACTACACACAGCCCCCATCCAACCTCTGCTTGGAA
>NW_005843490.1:46374-56780 GCF_000455745.1 Alligator sinensis
CTGTCTGGGAATGACTGTCACAGGAACATGAAGATTTCCAGAATCTCTCCCAGATCCATTGACACTGGCTGTCAGGAGTGAATGGTGCAGGCCAGCCAGGGCTGATCTGCCTTTGTGTCGGGTGTACAGTCGGCTGTCTGGATTCAGACCAAACATGCAATAGTCAAGGGAAGACGTGGGCGCTAGCGAGCGGTGCTGGCTGCAGCGGTCTGGATGGTGCAGGGGCAACATGCAGGGGTGGATGCTGCAAGCTCCCTGAGGCAGGGAATGTCCCATGGCTGCAGCACTTGCAGGTTGTCCTTGACCAGCATGAGCTGGTCCAGTGGCAGGTCAGCACTGGGCCAGGTGCCCTCTTTTCTGTGCTCTGAGCCTCCATTCACAAAAGACAACAGAAAAGGACATTTCCTGCTCCCACTTTGTTCCCCTCCATCTGTGGCTCTGGGTACCCTTAGGGGCTATTTAGAACAGCTGGATATATACAAGTCTGTGGGGCTGGACAGGATGCACCCAAGGGTGCTGAGGGAGTTTGCTGATAAGATGGTAGAGCCACTGACCATCATCTATGAAAACACATGGGGATCAGGAGAGGTCCTGGATGATTGGAAAAGGGCAAACATAGTGCCCATATTTAAGAAAGGGAAAAAGCAGGATCCAGGGAACTACAGATGGGTCGGCCTCACCTCTGTCCCTGGAAAAAATCATGGAGCAGATCCTCAAGGAATCCATTTCTAAGCACTTGGAGGAGGAGAAGGTGATCAGGAAGAGTCAGCGTGGATTCACCAAGTGCCAGCCATGGCTGACCAACCCGATTGCCTTGTATGCTGAGGTGACTGTCTCTGTGAATGTGGGGAGGCCAGTGGATGTGGGGTAGCTTGATTTTAGCAAGGCTTTTGCTATGGTCTCCCACAACAGTTGTGCAGGAAAACTAAGGAAGTCTGGGGTGGATGAATGGAATGTAAGGTGGAAAGGAAATTGGATGCAGCACCAGGCTCAGAGGATATTAATCAATGTATTGATGTCTAGAAAGCAGCTGACATCAAGTGGAGTGCCCCAGGGATCAGTTTTGTTTCATATCTTCATCAGTGTCCTGAAAATAGCATGCAGTGATTCCTCAGATTCAGAGTGAGAAATTGGAGGATTGGGCAGCTTTTCTGTAAAGCTGCTGCCTAGCCAGTCAGCCCCAGCCTGGGATTGCTCTGTCCTGAGTGCAGCACTTTGTACTTGTCCTTGTTGAACTTCTTTTGGCCCAGTCACAGGTATGTATTTTGGTGAAAAAAAGCAGGCACTGCTTGGATTTGAACTCCAGATTTTCTGTTTACAAGCCCGGTGCTTTAACCAACTAAGCCACAGTACCCCTTTTCTCTGTTGCTTTTGCTCTGACTTCTGCCAATGTCATCACACAGTCGCACCATCACCGAGGGGAGTGTCCTGTCTGTGAAACCTGGGTCGGAGATAAGTGTCGAGCATAAAGCAGGTGGACTGCAGCCATCCACAGCTATCCAGGGCCTTTTCAGAGGCAGCTGCATGTAGAGGGAAAATGTCCTTTTCCTGCGTCCCTGTGTCTTTTCAGCCCTGGTGGCCCAATGAAGAAGGCATTAGGGTGCTTCTCCATGTGACACCTCTCCTGTTTCCACGATACACTTTTCCTGTGTCCACGAGACAAAAATCTCTATTAAGCTAGCTAAATAGCATCTGTGGATCCATGTTATCAGCTGATTTTATCATTTTAGATTTTTTTTATTGTGGTAATTTAAAACACCTCTGACACATTTTATTTTTATCTCCTGAATTTCTTCCATGAGGGTTATTTTTATTGTTTTAAATTTGTAATGTGCATCTGACTTACACCTGAAAACGTGATTTTTCCTGCTTTGCAACTATTGCACCACCAGGTGCCGCTTGGGGTCACTTGAAAATCCATGCAAATCCATGGAAGTTCATGTAATTTCTCCTGCACTGTTTTTTCCGGATGCCAGGTGCTAATCTTGCAAATTTGTACTGATTATTTTATCACTTATTTTAGATTAGTGAAAAATGAGATTTCCATTTTCTGCCTTTTTGTATGCACCTTGCTTCTGGCTATCCTTATCAGCCTCAGGCTCTTTGCATCCAAATCCCCAACTATTTTTCCTCTGCTCACTTTTGCTGGGATTTATGGAGGGACCCCTGCCCCTGTGCTCCACTCAACAGTGCCATGATCCCCTTAGAGTCCTAAGCCAGATATTGTGTGTTCAAGTCCCACATGGAGTGCTGCATTTAGCTAAGTACTTCTGGTCCATATCCAGGGCTGCTGGGGAACGTGGTGGAGGTCCCCCCCCATGTCCTCTCAGCTCAGCTATGAGCCACAGGGAAACCCTGGATATCTCCCCAGGCCTGGGAGGCCCCAGTTGCTGAGGCGGGGGGCGCTAGGGGGGCACCCCGTGTGCTCCCCACTGGATCCAGAAATGGACTGGAAGTGCTTCCAGTAGCTTCTGTGGGACACTCCATGTGCCCCAGCATCACAGCATTCACAAGCCACCTGCTACCTAGAGGTGTGTAGAAAAAACATTTAAAGCTATGACTATGTCCGAATCACTGAATTTCTCTGAATCAATTTGGAGAGATTAAAAGGTCTCCTGATTTGATTCAGATTCAGAGATTCAGCCACCGAATTCTACTGTATCTCCGCTGAATTGAATCAGGAACTGAAGCTTTGCACAGCCCTACTGTCTATGGGGAGACACTGGGGAATGATGGATATATAGCAATGTCTTGAAATGGTTGCTAAGTAATTTCACATTGGATAGATGGGAAAACCTTTTCATTGTTAGAGCAGTGAGGCAGTGGAACAGATGCCTAGGAAAGGCATCTTCGGCAGTTTTCAGAGACTTGGGGAAGGCATTGCTCGGGGGGGTCTAGGAGTCACCGTGCCTGGAGTGCGCTGGAAAGTGCAGCAGTTGGCACCAAGGAGCCCTCCCCCCCCCACGTGCCAATGCCTCAGCCAGCAACAAAATCAGAAGGCTTCTGGTTCAAGGGTTTTATCCCTGCACTCAGGTCAGGCCATTTAGGGATCAGGAAGGGATTTAAGCCCATGGTCAGATGGGTATGAAGCACCGGTGGTTGCCTTTCTCTGTAGTGGGAGGCATGGCTGTGCTCCTTTGGTCTCTGCAGTGTCTTTCAAGAGCCCGGGCAGCAGCAGAGACACTGACCGCACTCCTCCCCTGCATGACTGGTACCGGGGCGGGCACTGTTGGTGTCCGTGGGTATGTGTGACGGGGCACCAAGTCTGCCCCATCACAGAACTTCGGGGGAGTGAAGGAAAGCAGAAAACTTCCCTTCGCACCCAGTCCCAGGAGAAAAGGGGTGAGGCTACCTGGATGGGGGAGGGAGGGAGGGGCCCAGATGAAAACATGAAGAAGAGAGCATCAGTGGGAAGGGAGAGGGGAGAGAGTGCTGCCTGGGACAGAGGCAGCAGGTGACTAGAAGGATTTAAAGGGGAAGTAACCCATGCGATGGGCTAGCTGGCAGTGCCCTAGCCCAGGGGTTTTGAAAGGGCAAAAGATGATTGGAGGACTTGGGATTCCCTTTCCTCACCAGTCTGGTAATGATTTGGCCCAGGGGTTTTGAAGGGGTAAAAGATGATTGGAGGACTTGGGATTCTCTCTACTCACCAATCAGGCCCCAGAGACTCACCCTCCATGCCCCCTGATTGGCCCCTTGGGTCACCTGGAGGGGATAAAAGGGGCAGCGCGGCTGACTCAAGGTGGAGACCAGTGAGGGACCACAAGGAAGGAGCTTCAAAGAGCTGGGCCAGTGGGGTGGAAGCAGTTGCCCCAGAAGAGCCTGAAGGAGCAGGACCTGCAGGAAGCAGTTGGACCCAGCAGCATGGCATGAGGCTGGCAGGAGAGGCTCCTGCTGGGCTCCAGGATCACCTATGAGAGGCTGTGGCCGGCAGAAGAGGCTCCCCAGCTCCAGCAGGTATCTGAGCAGCAACCTGAGAGGTTCCCAGCTCTGCTTCAGCTCCTCCAGTCAGAGGCCAGGCAGCTCGACATGAGGCCGGGGATCCGGGAAGGTCAAGACGCCTAGCAGCTTGGAGCAGCATCAGCACTGATGGCTGTGGGGTAGAGTTTCTGCTGATCACATACGAGAGCTGAGTTCAAGTCCCAGTTTGGGTGATTTGGGCTGAGTGAAGTAGCAGGGAGAAATCCTTGTTATAGTGGAAAGGGGTCATCCTTCCCCTCCAAGTACTGAGACCCTATATTCCTTGTTATTTTGTGCCTTTTATATTTCACCAACCACTATTGTTTGTTCTGCTGTTTGTGTTTTATATTTTGTTAACCCTGTCTTTTGTCAATGATTGTGAGCGTCTAACCTTTGTTGAATCCTGCCCCGTCGGGGCATTGGAGTGTCCCCTATACCCCTGGTTTATGCCTGTTATGTTCCCAGCACTGTTCTTTCATTAAAAGGTACATGGTTAAGTCCCCATTGGTGGTCTGGCTCTGCTCTATAGGGGGAGGAGAGTCCCTACGCCTCCCACAGTGCTTGTGCACCTGCTTTGATCCCTTCAATTGGGATCAACATCCCAGAGACTTAAAATTAAGAGAAAGTTTTCATCCACTCTCATTCCTAACAAAGAGAAGAGAATCCCACAATTTTGATATCAGTAGTAAACACAAGGTGACGTAGGATTGCTATTTGCTTGCGATCCGTGCGGAGGAGAATGGGGCAAGCAACCAAGAAATTGAGAGTTCCCAAAGAGAGAGGGAACTAAATATATATAAGATGTTATTTATCTAAGAGAGATGTAATAGTTGTGCAGAAGAGTTATTTTTGTTGAACCGCAGACACAATATCTTCCTCTTCTTTCAGGACTGTGTTTATTTCTGAACCTTATTCCATTGAAGTCATGGCAGGTGAAAAAAAATAAAGGAAATTAACCAGCTCATATTAAAACAAGAGATGATGACTTATTTTGTGGGCGTAGCTTAACTCTCACAGTAATACATTCATAGATTGCCAGGGGCTGGAAGGGACGTTGTAGATCATCGCGTCCAGCCCCCTGCACTAGGCAGGAAAAGACAACCGGGGTCAGGTGACTCCAGCAAGGTGACTGTCCAGTCTCCTCTTGAAGATTTCCAGGGGAGGTGACTGCACCACCCCTGGAGGGAGTTTATTCCACAGTCTGGACACCCTGGCTGTGAAGGAGTTTTTCCCGGAATTGAGCCTGAAGTGGCCTTCCAGGAGTTTGTATCCATTGATCCTGGTCTTCCCCAGGGGTGCCCTGGTGAACAGTTGTTCACTGAGTTCATGATGTATTCCCCCGATGTAGCGGTAAACCGCTACCAAGTCCCCTCTCAGCCTTTTCTTCTGTAGGCTGAAGAGGCCCAGGTCCCTCATCCTCTCCTTGTATGGCTTGTCTTGCAAGTCCCTGATCAAATGGGTGGCTCTTCTCTGGACCCTCTCAAGTTTTTCACATCCTTGTTGAAATGTGGCACCCAGAATTGGACTCAGTCCTCCAGCTGCAGTCTCACCAGTGTGGAGTACAGTGGGAATATCACTTCCTTAGTTTTGCATGGGATGCAATGGTTGGTGCATGCCAGCATGTTGTTTGCCCTGCTGGCCACAACATCGCACCGATGACTCATGTTCATGCGATGGTTAATCACTAGCCTAGGTCCCTTTCAGCCGTGGTGGAAGTCAAATTGTCAGCACGAAGCTTATAAGTTGCAGACTTTTTTTCCCCCAGATGGAGCACTTGAAAGTGTTAAACTTCATCTGGTTCTGGTCTGAACAACTCTCCAGCCTGTCCAAGTCTGTCTGTATCTGCAACCTATCTTCTGGCATGTTCACATTCCCCCATTACTTGGTGTCATCTGCAAACTTGGCCAGTGAGCGTTTCACCCCCACATCCAAATCATTGATAAAGGTGTTGAAAAGCTCCGGTCCAAACATGACTCCTGGGGGATACCACTGGCCACTTCTCACCAGGATGACACAGATCCATTCACGAGAACTCTCTGGGTCCTACCATGCAGCCAGTTTTCCACCCACTGAACAGTTGAGCAGTTAAGCCCACAATCTTCCAATTTTCCCACAAGGATATCATGGGATACTAGATCAAAAGCCTTTTGGAAGTCTAGGTATATAATATCAACCTTCTCTCCCATGTCCAGATGGTGAGAGACCTGGTCATAGAAGGAGATGAGATTGGTAAGACAAGACCTACCCTCGCAAAGCCATGCTGGCCATCGTTCAGGATCTTACCCTCCGTGAGCATATTGCACATAAATTCTTTAATGAGTTTTCCAGGATTTTTCCTGGGATAGAGGTTAGGCTGATTGGCCTATAGTTGCCTGGGTCCTCCCTCTTCCCCTTCTTGAAGTTGGGCACAATGTTGGCCTTCTTCCAATCCTTAGGGATCTCCCCTGTGTGCCATGATTTCTGAAAGTTTTGCTAGGGGTTCTGCAATGACCTCCACCAGCTCCTTCAGCACTCTTGGATGAAGTTCATCCAGCCCCGCTGATTTATAAATGTCTAGTGTTTCTAGACACACTGGGAAGGCTCTCATTCCCACCATGCCCCCTATGATCCTTTTCTCACTTATCTTTCCCCTTGGTCCACTGAAATACTGAAGCAAAGTGGGCATTCAGGAGTTCAGTCTTTTCCTGAATGTCAGTTACCAGCTGTCCCGTGGTGTTAAGCAGGGGCCCCTTGCTTCCATTTGTTTTCCTTTGGCTCCCTGTATACCTAAAGATGGACTTCCTATTGTCCTTGACTCCCTTAAACTCAGTCTCAGCCTTTCTTAATCATTTCCCTAAAAGTTGAGAGGCTGGACACCTTCAAGTCAGTCGGCCCTGATGGTTTACACCCCAGGGTACTCAAGGAGCTGGCGAGCATCATAGCTCAGCCCCTGGCATGGATCTTCGAGAGCTCCTGGTGCTCCAGTGAAGTGCCTGAAGACTGGAAGATGGCCAATGTGGTAGCTATCTTCAAGAAAGGGAGGAAAGTGGATCCGACAAACTACAGGCCCATCAGCCTGACCTCTATCCCGGAGAAGGTCTTAGAAAAGATTATAAAAGAGGCCATTCTTAACAGACTGGCCGATGCCAGCACCCTAAGGGATAGCCAGCACGGGTTTGTCATGGGTAGGTCTTGCTTGACCAATCTCATTTCCTTTTATGACCAGGTGACCTATCACCTGGACAAGGGAGAAGAGACTGATGTCATATATCTTGACTTTAAAAAAGCCTTTGATCTGATATCCCAGGATCACCTCTTGGCAAAACTGGCCAATTGTGGCCTCGACATCACCATGATCCACTGACTGGGGAACTGGCTCTGCGGTCAGACCCAGAGGGGGGTGGTTGACAGAAGTCAATCGTTGTGGTGCCCTGTGATCAGTGGGGTCCCCCAGGGCTCTGTCCTTGGACCCATATTGTTCAACATCTTCATCAATGATGTGGACATTGAAGTCAGAAGAAGACTGGCCAAGTTCACTGATGACACCAAACTTTGGGGTAAAGCATCCATACCTGAGGACAGGAGGGCAATCCAGGCTGATCTTGACAGGCTCAGGAAATGGGCAGATGAGAACCTGGTGGTGTTTAACACTGAAAAATGCAAGGTTCTCCACCTTGGGATGAAAAACCTGCAGCATGCTTATAAGCTCAGCAGTGCTACGCTGACTAGCACTACAGATGAAAGGGACTTGGGGTCATGCTTGACCACAAGATGAACATGAGCCTGCAATGTGATGCTGCAGCTAGTAAAGTGAGCAAAACACTGGCTTGCATCCATAGATGCTTCTCAAGCAAATCCCAGGACGTCATTCTCCCTTTGTACTTGGCCTTGGTGAGGCTGCAGCTGGAGTACTGTGTCCAGTTTTGGGCTCCACATCAAAAAGGATGTGGAGAAGCTTGAGAGAGTCCAGAGAAGAGCCACGCACATGATCAGAGGTCAGGAAAGCAGACCCTACGATGACAGGCTGAGAGCCCTGGGGCTCTTTAGCCTGGAAAAGCACAGGCTCAGGGGTGATCTGGTGGCCACCTATAAGTTTATCAGGGGTGACCACCAGCATCTGGGGGAACATTTGTTCACCAGAGCACCCCAAGGGATGACAAGGTCAAATGGTTATAAACTCCTCCAAGACCATTTCAGGCTGGACATAAGGAAGAACTTCTTTACTGTCCAAGCCCCCAAGGTTTGGAATAGACTGCTGCCGGAGGTGGTTCAAGCACCTGCTTTGAATGCCTTCAAAAGAAACCTGGATGTTTTTCTTGTTGGGATCCTATGACCCCAGCTGACTTCCTGTCCCTGGGGCAGGAGCTGGACTTGATGATCTTCCAAGGTCCCTTCCAGCCCTAACGTCTATGAAATATATGCAGTGTGGACCACTGTTGTATAGTCCTCTGACTGTCCCTAGCTGGCAGTTGCACTCCAGGGGTGATTGTGTAGTTTTAGGAATAGGTGAGACAGAAACATGCATGGGAAAGGAGTTTGGACTAGGTGTGACCTTTGGAAATGACTTCTAGTGTATTTTCTCTCCTTCTAGGATATGGTCCTCAGCAGTTGCATGATTGGATCCTCTTCTCTTTCCCCACAGCCCAGCTCCTGCTTGTGCGTTTGGGTTCAAGGGAAACAAACCCAGTCCCAGAATGGCCCTCACCTCCCCTCTTCATTAATTCTGGTCATTTGTGAGCAAACTCTCTTCTCCCCAATTGGAAAGGGAAATCCTTGCATTGGGAGGCTTCTAATTACCTTTTTTTTTGCAGGACCATTGATGCAGTTAGACATGTTGGTACTTTTTTCTCCAAGTTTATGCTCAGATTTTAATCAACAAAGGATGGAGGGGAGGGTCACCATTACCTTTTCTTCTCCAAGGCCTCTACAAGCAGTTTCCTACATCAAGCACTGGTGGTTCAATGGCAGAATTCCTGCTTGCCATGCAGGGGACCTGGGTTCAATTCCCAGCCAATGCAGGTGCTGTGTGTGAGCTCTTTGCATACTGTAACAGCCCCTCATGTTGTCCTGGAGAAAAATGCTCGACTGTAACTTTCATTCTTCAAAATAAAAAAAAAATAGGATCAGAAGTTCCAAAACAAAAATGGTAGAATAAGTCATTGTATTTTGACATTATTGATTCCTTTTTTAAACTGCATTTATCTTGATTCATATGCAGATGTCTACACAACTAGCAGTGCTAATATTGTACGACACCATAAAAAATATGTCATGGCACCCCAGAGTGCCCAATCACCCTGGCTCAGACTTGCTCCTCTAGACTATTTCAACAGCACTGAGAGCATGCTAATATAATTAAAACCTTAGCCTATCTGTGTGTCTGTCTGTCTGTAACGCTCCAGGCCAACTGCCCACGTGTAGCCCAGAGGGCGGGTGGCGACTGACTGCGTGCCCCAGTGAATGAGAGCCGCATCCTCATCAGCAGGGCAGTGAAAGCCATGGGTTTACACCCTGCACCCATCTTGGGTGCAAAGTTTCAAATTGCAGCTTTCACATTTTCTCCTCTGGGAGCTGGCCACGCCCCCCCCCCCCCCCCCCCACCGGGGGGGGGTTGGGGTGTGGGAAGGTGCTCCACAGGGCCAGGGTCAGGCAGGGAGAGCTGCATCTGGGGGGGAGGGAGCTAAGGCTGGCTGAGAGCTGTGCCCCACCTGTCAGGGGGAGGAGGTGGTTGGGGCTGGGCCAGCCAGGCCAGGAGCAATGTGCAACGCTGTGCTGTGCTATGCCTTTGCAGGTCTGTGGGACAGGGTTAGGGTTAGGGTTAGGGTTAGGGCCAGGCAGGGAGAGACTGAGCTGTGGGCGGGGGGAGGGTAGGAAAGAGGGGACAAGGGTGGGGGCTGCCTTTGTGTGAGTCCCTGCATAGACCCTGAGATGGTGCAGAGTCACTTGGAAGAACTGGATGCCTTTAAGTCGGCAGGCCCGGATGAGCTCCATCCGAGGGTGCTGAAGGCACTGGCTGACATCATTGCAGAGCCACTGGTGGGAATATTTGAAAGCTTGTGGCGCATGGGCCAAGTCCCGGAGGACTGGAAAAGGGCCAATGTGGTCCCCATTTTCAAAAAGGGAAGGAAGGAGGACCCAGGCAACTATAGGCCAGTCAGTCTCACCTCCATCCTTGGCAAAGTCTTTGAAAAAATTATCAAGGCTCACATTTGTGAGAGCCCGGCAGGACAAATTATGACGAGGGGAAACCAGCACGGGTTCATGGCAGGCAGATCGTGCCTGACCAATCTAGTCTCTTTTTATGACCAGGTTACGAAACGTCTGGACACAGGAGGAGGGGTGGATGTCATATACTTAGACTTCAGGAAGGCCTTCGATACGGTATCCCACCCCATACTGGTGAACAAGTTAAGAGGCTGTGACTTGGATGACTACACAGTCCGGTGGGTGGCGAATTGGCTGGAGGG
>NW_005843490.1:57494-59987 GCF_000455745.1 Alligator sinensis
GAAGAACTTCTTCACAGTTAGAGTGGCCAAAGTCTGGAATGGGCTCCCAAGGGAGGTGGTGCTCTCCCCTACACTGGGGGTCTTCAAGAGGAGGTTGGATAGGCATCTGGCTGGGGTCATCTAACCCCAGCCCTCTTTCCTGCCTATGCAGGGGGTCGGACTTGATGATCTATTGAGGTCCCTTCCGACCCTAATGTCTATGAATCTATGAATCTATGTGAGGGAGACTGCAGTAAGGGGAAGGTCGTCTGAGGGAAACATGCGTGTGTGTCATGCACACGCCTCTGTTGGGTTCTGTGTGGATCTCTGCGCCGGTGTGTATGTGTGGGTCTGTGTGCCTGTGTATGGGCCTGTAGGTCTGTGTGTGTGTGCCTGTGTCTGTGTGTGTGGGAGTGGGAGTCTGTGCCTGTGCCTGTGCCTGTGCCTGTGCCTGTGTGGGGGTCTGTGTGCTGGTCTGTGTGCTGGTCTGTGAGTCTGTGTGCCTGTCTGTGGGACTGTGTGTGTGTATGGGTTTGTGTGCTTGTCTGTGTCTGTGGGTGTGTAGGTCTGTGCCTGTGTGGGTCTGCATGCTTGCCTGTGTCTGTGGGTCTGGGTGTCTGTGCCTGTGTAGAGTGCATGCACTTGTGTGTGCATAGCAGGGATGGGGTGCAGGGAGAAGAGGTGGCATGTGTCCCCGCAGCCTCTCCTGCGAGCACTACAAGGGGAAGGGCCCCTTTCCCCCCTGCAGCCCAGCTCCCATGAGGGGAACGGCCTCCAACATTGTGCTTGCCCAGGGCCCCAGTGCACTTTCATCCACCTCTGGAGGGGAGGGGCGGGGAGGCATTTGGCCGCGAGGCAGGGGAGGGCAGTGCAGGGGAGCAGGGTGGTGTGGGGTCGGCTCCGAGCTGTGGGGAAGGGGAGGTGATGCAGGGCCAGAGGCGGGGCTCTGTTCCCGCCTGTCCCTCCCCACCCCCATCATTCTTGATGGGCAATTTGCAGTCTGTCTGTCTGTCCGTAACACTTTGGAGGCAACTGCACATGCGTGCTTTTAAACTTGGCACGCTTCTGTGTCACAGCAGGGAGACAAAAATGACGGCAAGTTTAAAACCGTGGCTTTTGCAGTTGCTTCTCTGCAGCCGGGAGGAGCCCCTGCTCCAAATGGGGCTGTGGGGGCAGGCTGGGGCTGGGCTGGCTGGGAGTGCAGTGCAGCTCTGCGTGGCGGGGGGGAGGGCCAGGAGCACCATGCTGTGTGCACAGGAAGGCAGGCAGCAGCACTGGGTGGGGGGGCACAGCCCTCCAACATTCACCTTAGCTTCCGCAGCCGTCCCTCCCAGCACCGTCATCTGCATGAGGGGGAGCACTGAGCACCTGGCCTGAGCCGGCCCAGCCCATGCACGTGTGCGGCTCCAGGGACACAACTGGGGCACAGCTCCCTGCTGGGCAGGGCAATGGGCCAGGGAGCTGTGGGCAGCTGGCTGGGGGGAAGAGCTGCCTCAGCATGATCAAAAGTGGGGGAGGGGGAAGGGCCCTGGGAGGGGAAGTTGTGTGTGTGTGTGTGTGAGTGTGAGTGTGTGTGTGTACATCTCTCTGCATGTGTACTTATCTGTATGCACGTGTGCATCTGTGTGCACGCATTTCTGTGTCTGTGTGCACATCAGGGCATCTGTATGCATCTGCTTCTGTGTGTGTTCCTCCTTGTGTGCATGTGTGCATCTATGTTCATGGCAGGGAGAGTGTTTGTGTCTGTGTCCATGTGCAGGGTGAGTGAATAGAATGCACGCCAGTGTGCATGCATGTGTGCATGCATGTGTGTGCATGCGTGTCTGCTTATGGTAGGAGGGAGCGTGTGTTTGTGTCTGTGTGTCCACGTGCAGTGTGAGTAGAGTGTGTGCCCATCTGCGTGTGTGCATGTGTGTGCGTGTATGTGTGTGCATGTGTCAGTGCATGTGTGAGTGTGCATGCATGTGTCTGTTTTCATGGTAGGAGGGAGAGTGTGTTTCTCTCTGTGTGTCCATGTGCAGAGAGTGGGTGAGTAGAGTGTGCACCTGTCTGCACATGTGTGTGTGTGTACGTGTGCATGCATGTGTGTGTTCCTGGCAGGGAGAGTATGTTTGTGTCTGTGTGTCCAGGTACAGATAGTGAGTGAGTGTAGTAAATGCCCGTCTGTGTGCACGCCTGTGAGTGTGTGCCCATGTGTGTGTATGTTGGGCCACAGCGGGACAGGAGGGACAGGGATCAGGGAGAAAGGGTCGGGGGGGGCATGTCCCCTCCACTCCAGCCCGGCAGCATCCCGCCAGCCTCCCCCGCCAGCACCAGGAGGGTAGGGGCCCTGCCCCCCCCTGCAGCCCAGCTCCCATGCGGGGAGAAGGCCTCCAATTCTGTGCTTGCCCAGGGCCCTAGTGCCCCTTCATCTGCTGCTGGGTGTGGCCCGGACACAGTGTGTGTGTGTGGGGGGGGGATGCACACCACCGAGCGGCCAAGATGCCGAGCGGCAACAGAGCGGGACGGTGGGGG
>NW_005843490.1:60047-61180 GCF_000455745.1 Alligator sinensis
GATGGGCACAGCCTCTGCGCCCTTCCCCCCCCCCCCCCCATTCTTGACGGGCACTTGGCTAGTGCCAGAAATAAGAAGAGGGTCTTGCCCTGCCCCGACTCCTACTTGGCCCAGTCCCACAGGGAGCCGTGCGACTGGAGCCGTGCAAATGGGTGCACTTCTGGGCCCGGCACCCGAACTAGAGCAGGAGTGTGCACAGGAGGGCACGAGGCTCCAGGCACTGAGCTGTAGCCAAGGGTCGTAGTAGCCGGATTACTACAAGGACCATGGTGGGTGGGACACCCCCTGCACTGGGGTGTGACACCCAAAGGGAGCCTGCAGTCCCTGCCCCACACAGGCAAGACCCTGGGCCCCGGTCTCTGCTCAGATGGAGCCCCTGGCTCCATGCGGATGCTGCCTAGCAAGCCTGCGGGCAGCTGGGCCTCGGGGCACTGGTACTCCCCTCGCGGGGTGTGCCCAATGGTGGAGGCCCTGCATGGCCAGACCAGGGGAATCCAGGCAACGCTCCGGCGGCTGCGCTCCATCAGGCTCTGCACACCACGGCTCGGGACGGACTGGCACAACCAAACCGCCACCACGTCCAGCCTGGGCTTGCCTGGACCACCAGCCCCAAGGGGCGCAGCCGCCTGCCTGGAGCCCGTGTCCACGACGTGACGGAGAGCACCCCCCACTCATCCATCCGGCCACCGTCCCGTGCTTCTCGGCCGCAGGGGCACGAGTGACCACAGGGCTCTGGGGCACACACAGGTTTCCCTCGATCCCCCCGGTCGCAGCACACGGGATCCGGACAGACAGCTGCGTCGGCGACCCCGCGGCTGATGGCTGGGAAGGGCCGTGGGGACACGCGCTGTGGGACGGGGGAGGGGAGCCGGGGCCGGGGCCGTCCAGCCCTTCTCCAGCTGCCCCCGCCCGGCGGCAAAGGGTTAACGCGCGAGGCACCCCCTCGCGCCGGGGGATCAGCTGTGGGCGTGACGGGAGAGGGTGACGTGTTGTGACGTCACGTGGGAAGCGGCGGAGGAGGCGGGGTCGGGGGTTGCGCTCAGTTCCCAGGAGCCAACGCGGCGGGGGGTCGGAGGTGCGCGGCACGTGCGGGGGGGCCGCGGGGCGGAGGCTTCCCCCGTGTGCGGGGCTGC
>NW_005843490.1:61804-63544 GCF_000455745.1 Alligator sinensis
CGGGGGAGCCCCCCCAGCTCGCAGCGGGGCACGGCCTGCCCGGCCCACAGACCGGGGGCCACGTTTCCGGGGCCTGGGCTACGGGGAAGCCGCGGGGCCGCGGGAGGGAGGTTTGCAGCCGCCTGCGGGAGCTGTGTGCGCTCTGGCTGGAGCCCCAGCGCCGCAGCAAGGAGCAGGTGCTGGAGCTGGTGGTGCTGGAGCAGTTCCTGGCCATCCTGCCCCCGGGGATGCGGAGCCGGGCGCGAGGTCGTGGTGTGAAGACCTGCGCCGAGGCCGTGGCCCTGGCCGAGGGGTTTCAGCCGGGTCAGGGGGAGGATGAGACGCTCCAGGTGAGAGTGTTTGCACCTCCATGTGCTGGCACAGTGTCCCCTCCCAGCCCCGTCGCTCCCACATCCCGGCTCAGCACTGACATATTCTCCTTGTCCCCAGGTCACAGTGAGGGTGAAGGGCGAGGAGGGGCCCTCCGACGAGATGCAGCCCCCAGGGACACTGCCTCTCCCTGGTGATCCCTGCCCGGAGCAGCCAAAGGCCCGTTGTGAGGACAGGCCTCTGGACGAGTCAGAACAGAGGGAAATCCCAGGGCCTCAGGACAAGCCACCTCGCGTCCCCATAGAGGAGCCCTCACAGGAGTCAGGTGAGGTTTAGGATGGAGATGTGCATGCCTGAGTGACTGTCCTGCAGCCTGGGGCAGACGCTCAGTTGTGACAGCTGTAATGTAGTTAACCACGTGGCTGGGCCGGGACAGACGTGATCCCTGGGGGTGGGCAGCTTCTGGGCTGAGACCCTGATCGTTCTCCCTGCACGGGTGCAGCACACAGGCTGCATCATGCTTTGGCCTTCTTGTGCTGCCACAGTAACAACCTATTTTGTATTTCACATCTCAGCCGTCAATGTTCACTGCCCCTTCCTCATGCCCTTGTGAGCTCTCTCTGCCCAATACGGGGCTGGTGCAGGTGCCAGGAAACTGGGACTCCCCAGTGGCCTCTGGCTGGTTTGGGTGCAGCTAACACAGGCCTGTGTCCTGCTGCAGACTCCCCTGAACTGGAGCAGACCCAGGAGCTGTCAGCAGACGAAAGCTGCTCAGGCTGGTGGCTCAGACAAGACTCGATCCCAGGGGCAGGGAAGGGGCGGTGGGTCTCCACTCTCCAGCAGCATGAGCACCGTCCCTCGGTGCAGAAATCTCCTTTCCACAACATGGTGGTGGGGTCAGTGCTCCACGGATCAGCGGTTCTTGTTCATGTGCTCAGGAGCAGACCGACTTTGCATTTCCGCTCCCCTGCCCTTAGCATGTGGATCTGATACGGCCCCAGCATCGCTTGAGCTGCTTTCCCCGGGAGCGATGTCCCTGCAGGCTCTGTCGTGGTGCTGCGATCACCTCCCCACGCTGGGACAGAGTTACCGGGGCTCATCTCCAGCCTCATGCCTGTGGAGGTCTGTTAGCAAGAGCTGCGGGATTCTGAGTCTTCCTTCTCCCCCCTCTTCCACACACTGAAGCCCCCGTCTCCTCAGTCCCAGGCGGAGAGCTGAGCAGCAGCCTGCTGAGGTGGGGCCGGTGATCCTGGAGCTGCAGAGGACGTGCGCAGGGAGCCTGGAGGAGAGGAGCTCCCTGACCCCTGAGCCAGGCCAAGTGCAGAAGGGGCAGGGCAGGCCTCCAAAGCAGGAGGAGAGCTCGGAGGTGAGCAGGGCACCCGGTTCACTTGTGGTGGGGAGTACAGGTGGGGCAGAGCGCAGGAGGAGCCC
>NW_005843490.1:63882-65500 GCF_000455745.1 Alligator sinensis
TACCAGTGACTGCAGACAGGGCTGTGGGGCCGGGAGCAGCTGGCGCAGGAGACACTGATGGTGCAACGCTTGTGCCTGCAGCTCCAGGAGGTGTTTGAGGACGTGGCTGTATATTTCACACGGGAGGAGTGGGAGCTGCTGGACGATGAAGACAAGGTGCTTTACCAGGAGCAGATGCTGAAGAATTACCAAGCCCTCGTTTCCCTGGGTAAAGCTCTGGGTCTTGCTTCCCCCGGAGATATGTGAACTCTGCAGTTTTGTAGTCACTCCCGTGTTTCAGCAGTCTCATCCTCATGGACTTTTGGCTGGAGGTTTGAATTCCCTTCCTCCCCACTGCCCTGTCAGTGTTCAGGCCTCCCTCACATTTCAGACTGAGATCTCCTCCTTCATTTGCTCCAGCCAACTTCACTTGTCCCTTCCCCGTTCTTGGAACTCCTGGTTCTTCCACATGCAGCAGTTTCTTGGCAACACGATCTCCCTTTGCCTTCTCAGCATGTTCACACCATCTCCAGGTCATTGTGCACGAATGCACTAAGAGCTGTTCCTTGGGGGAGGATTCTGATATCTTCCCTGTCTGACTTAGCGAGTCCTCTCCAGACACATTTAACAATCCTAGCATGCTCCATCCTGTGATATCTAAATTCCCTTTCTCCTGTCACTATGACCCAGCAGAAGTTAATAGAGAATTTACCAGCCTCTGCTGCTACAACAGTGGGATAATGCATTTCCTCAACTGCTCCTCTAGTGATGCGTACACGAGATGTAACCTAGGTTTGTCTTCCAAGAGGGCCCTGGAAGCTCCTGTCCACATCCCTTCCTAACATCCGTAGACAGGAGGCTCTGGCTTTGCTGTATTTTTTGAGCCTATGCTCTCCAGCTTCCTCTGCCACTCACAGAAGTTTTCTTGTGCTCTTCCTAAAATCCCTCTGCTGATCGGATGCCCATCATTGTGATGACAAGAAGTGGGCTAGCTGCAGGACCTAGGGAAAACCAGTTTTCCAGAGTATCTCCAATACAGGGGCTTGTACTGGCTTTTGTGTGCAGGCTTGCGGTACTGAGCTTTTACTTGGTCAGTTTGCTTTTCTGATGCTTTGTTTCCCTTCCCTTTCCCTCGGAGGATTCCCTTAGGAAAGTGCTTCAGTGTTTTGTCCTGCTTGGCAAAGACCATCTAGACCATTTCTAAATTATAGCCTTTCACATGCTGTGAAATGTCTTTTGGCCTTCTTTTGTCCATATCCACGACTCCCAAGATCTTTGTGTTCAACCCTGCAGCACTTGCCAACCAGTGTATTCATCACCCCTCTTGGGATGATCCTTCCAATGGACAAGATGATTGCTATGTTGCAGCTACAGTTAATTTTGAAATCATCCTTTCCTGTCCCTGGTGATGATGACGTCCCCAAAAATTATCACTGTCGTCCACCTGTCATGGATGCTTTTCACTGCCATGAGTCCCTTCACTAAGCTCATTTTCACTTCTTTTCCTGGAATTACACTGATAAGATAAATGTTATGCATCCATAAGTGTGTCCAATATCTCATAGATTCATAGATGTTAGGGTCGGAAGGGACCTCAATAGATCATTGACTCCGACCCCCTGCATAGGCAGGAAAGAGT
>NW_005843490.1:66036-76891 GCF_000455745.1 Alligator sinensis
GGTGTGCTGGACATTTTTCCTCCCTAGGTGCAGCACTTTGCATTTCTCCTTGTTGAACTGCATTCTGTTGTTTTCTGCCCACTTGTCCAACCTGTCCAGGTCTGCTTGCAGCTGTCCCCTGCCCTCCGGCGTGTCCACTTCTCCCCATAGCTTTGTGTCATCTGCAAACTTGGACAGAGTACATTTCACTCCCTCGTCCAAGTCACTGATGAAGATGTTAAAGAGTATCGGTCCAAGGACCGAGCCCTGCGGGACCCCACTGCCCACACCCTTCCAGGTCGAAACCGACCCATCCACCACAACTCTCTGGGTGCAACCCTCTAGCCATCTCGTCTTTTTGGTACCTTGAAAACAGTGAAAGCTTTTTTTTTGCTTCCCAGTACATTGTAGATCACAGCATCTCTTCACCGGTCTCTGGTGACTCTTGTCATTTTAATACCCTTTCTAAATTGGGAGTAGTTGGTGCTTTGTTTCCTATGTCCATTCCTCATCCACCTGGGTGACAAGGACTGTCATGTTGTGAGGGCTTCTCCCTGCAGTGCCTTCTCTTTTATCTTAAATGCCATTTTCTCTTGTCCATCAAGCCCCTAGCAGACACCGTGGGTTCACTGGATGCATTCCCGAATGCCGGTTGGATTCTGCATCCCGTACCCAGTCACAAATGCTCTTTAACCACTGCCCAAACAGGCTATCGAGGCCCCACACCTGACTTAATCTGCAGCATCCAGCAAGGACGGGTGGATCTTTGGACCTGTGCTGATGAGGACCGTGGGGAAATGTCAAGATCAGAGGACCTGCTGCCAGGTGAGTTGTGGCTGTCCCTTTCATCCTACTCTGCTGTCAGTAAAGCTCCATGGCCCGAGTGCCAGTGGGACCTGGGAAGTGCAGGCCTGCCCTGTGCTGCCATTGCTGTGTGCTGGCCTCAAACACAGTATATTCTGAGGGTAGTTTCAAGGCTAGCCATTATGAAGCGCTATTTCACTGTCAGGGCGGCTAGGACCTGGAACCAACTTCCAAAAGAAGTGGTGCTGGCTCCTTTCCTAGGGGTCTTTGACCCCAGTACTCTTTCCTGCCACAGCAGGGGGTCAGACTAGATGATCTCCTCAGGTCCCTTCCGACCCTACCAACTATGAAACTATATTATGCTGTAATGCAGGGGTGGGCAATTATTTTGGCTGGAGGGCCGTTTAAGTAGTTTTGGTGAGCTGTCAAGGGCCGCAAGTTTGGCCCCATCCCCTGATTGCCATCTTGGGACCAGATGTCCTGTCCTAACCTCTGACCTTTGCTACCAGAACTCCCTTCCCTTGTCCGAAAATGTACTCCTTTTGGGAAGGGGATTAGACATCTTGGAACTGGAAAAAAAAGCCAAAAAACAATTGTATACTAAAATTTAAATATCCATAATAATATATTTTAATTTTATTTCAAAAACTTATTTTTGCCCTGAATTGTGAGCGTCTTTGTTGTGTATCTATAGGAATGAGTGCATAATAACTCAGAAAGAAGTCTTACTTTTGTATATTGTACAGAGTGTGGAGTATTAGAGGTGCACCAATGTATCGGTCTGATATCGGATCAGCACTGATATAAAGAAAATTGAGTGTATTGGAAATAGGCCTGATGCGGCCAATAATTTAGCCGATCAATACCCGTGCGTACGGGGTTTGTGTGGGGCTGTGGGGTTCATGGAGAGGGAGGGTGGCTGGGGGTGTGTGTGGTGTGTGCATATAGCAGTGTACGGGGCTTCCCCCAGAGGCTTGCGGGTGTGAGTGTAGGGGAGGGTGTGGGGTTTGTGGGGTGTATGATTGTGTGGGGGATGGTGTGGTTGTGGGGTTTGTGTTGGAGGGTTTGAAGGTATGTGGGGTGTGCATGGGAGCCCCTGTCCCCGCCCTGTCCCGCAACAGCCCAGAGCCCGTATACCTGTGGCTTGTTCCCCGCCACAGCCAACAGCGCACAGCCCCAGCATGGCCCGTGCCTGCTCCTCCTGGACTTGGGACTTTCAACTGACCTGGGCATGCAGCATGGCTAGGACAGCTCCTTCTCGCTGCCACTGCCGCTGCCCTGAGCTCCATGGTAACAGTGGGGACCACTGCTTGCAGCCCCAACTCCGTGCGCCCCATGCCAGCTCCAGGCTTGTGCCTCCAGGCTGAGCCATAGCAGCGGCCGGGCAGAAGCTTGCTCATTGTGTTCGGGAAAAGCAGTCCCTCCCCCTTGCTGCTGCCAGGCAGTGTTTGGTGCGGCTCCCTGCACTGTACTAGTTTTCTGAGCGACTCGGTCACCACTGCCTCTGAGGTGTGCCCTGCGACTGCTCTGTGCTGCCACTGCTACTCTGCTGGGCAGCTCGGAGGTGGCGGTGATGTGGTAGAGACTCAGCAACTCCATGTGGGCTGCTTTTGCCTTGCACTGAGCAGCAGTTTCTCTCCCACGCTATCACTGCTCTGCCGGACAGGCAAGCCAGGAGCTGCTGCAGAGCACACGGCATTAGGGCTGCGTGCACTGATACCTGCCACTGTGCCCCGGCCTGCAGCCAGAAGGAGCTGTGGCTGCCCACGCACCCTAGGAAGTCAGCTCAGCTGCGGAGTCATGCCAGCCCCATTGTGTGCCCAGCAGGCAGCATGATGTGGTACAGCCAGGCGATGCCTCAGTCAGGTGGGACCAAGAAAGTTCTGGTGGGGAAGGACGTGTTTAAATCAGGAGGTGCAGATGATCTCCACCCCAGGGTGCTGAGGGAATTGGCATGGGTCGTTACAGGGCTCCAGCACAATTTTACGAGCACTCGTGGTACTCTGGTCAGGTGCCAGAGGACTGGAAAAAGGCCACTGTGGTCCCCATTTTCAAAAAAGGGAGGAAGGTGGACCCAGGTATCTGTAGGCCCGTTAGTCTTACCTTGGTCCTGGGGCAGCTGTTTGACAGAATTATGCAGGAGCACATCTGCGAGGGGCCGGCAGGGGAGATTTTGCTCAGGGGCAACCAACATGGGTTCACTAGAAGCAGGTCCTGTCAGACCAACCTGGTTGCCTTTACGACCAAGTCACAAAATCCTTGGACGCAGGTGTCGTGGTGGACGTAGTCTTTCTGGACTTTAGGAAGGTCTTCCACACCGTCTCTTACTCCATTCTCATTAAAAAATTAGGAGATTGGTGTCAATGCCTACAGTCAGATGGGTCACCAGTTGGCTGGAGGGCTGCACCCAAAGAGTGGTGGTGGACGGGTCTTTTTCTACCTGGAGGGATGTGGACAGTGGGGTCCCCCAGGGCTCGGTCCTCGGGCCCACATTGTTCAACATCTTCATCAGCGACTTAGGCAAGAGGGTGAAAAGCACCTTTTTCAAATTCGTGGACCACACTAAGATGTGGGGAGAACTGAGCACACTAGAAGGGAGGGACATGCTACAACTAGATCTGGACAGATTACAGGGTAGGCAGAGGAGAACAGGGTGGGTTTCAACACTGACAATTGCAGGGTCCTGCACCTAGGGGGAAAGAACCAGCAGCATGCCTGTAGGCTGGGGAACTCCCTTCTCATCAACACAGTGACAGAAAAGGATCTTGGAGTCAATAATTATTGATTCCAAGATGAACATGGGCTGCCAATGTCAGGATGTGGACAGTAAGACCAACTACACCTTGTCATGCATCCACAGATGCATCAGGGGCAGGTCCAAGGAGGTGATCCTCCCCCTCTATGGGACATTGGTTGGGCCACAGTTGGAGTACTGCATGCAGTTCTGGGCGATGCACTTCAGGAGGGATGGGGACAACATGGAGAGGGTCCAGAGAAGGACCACCCGCATGATCAGGGGCAGCAGGGCAGGCCCTAAGAGAAGAGGCTACAGGACCTGAACCTGTTCAGCCTCCACAAGAGAAGGCTGAGAGGGGATCTGGTGGCTGTCTATAAACTTACCAGGGGACCTGCGGGAATCGGGGGAGTCCCTGTTCCCCCAAGCACTACCTGGAGTAACTAGGAATAATGGCCACAAGTTGATTGAGAGTAGGCTCGGGGTAGACATCAGGAGGCACTACTTCACTGTCAGGGTGGCTAGGATCTGGAACCAACTTCCAAGGGAAGTGGTGCTGGCTTCTACCCTGGGGGTCTTCAAGCGGAGGCTAGATAATCACCTAGCCGGGGTCATTTGACCCCAGCATCCTTTCCTGCCCATGGCAGGGGGTTGGACGTGATGATCTGCTCAGTTCCCTTCCAACCCTACCTACTATGAAACTATGAACCCTCTGTGGGCTGGACAAAGCCCTTCCATAGGCCTGATGCGGGCCACGGGCCGTATTTTCCCCACCCGACTGTAATGTTGTTCCCACTGTCTGAAATTGAACAATGTGGAAACAAGCAATTCTTCCCTTCTGCTTCTAATGACACATGTTAGGGCACTGTCAGGTTTGCTGTCTTGATTGTTGTCCCAGATCTAATTTCCCTGGGCTGCCAGGATCTCAAGTTGCCATCTTCACTCAGCAAAGTAAGCATTCATTACTGAGCCCAAGGTAGCCATACCTGTGAAACACCCTCTCCCAGGGTATGATGGGATTTGTAGTCCCCCATTGAAATAAGCATGGTATACAGAGGTTTTGTGTAGCCATTCCTGTTGGTCAAGAAAGAAGCTGCAGCTGTCCCTGGATGCTTCTAGTCAAGTTGACCTGGACCCCTAGAAGAGTTTCTTCATGGTCTCAGGCTGCATTAAATGGCTCCCTGGCATGGGTGGGATTCCTAAGATTTCAGGTTGTGGTGGGAAGTGAATCCCCCATGGTTCGCATCAGAATTGTCCCCTCCCTGTTTCGTCTCTGGGGCCTTGAGTGTCAGGAAGCCTGAGTCTCAGCGCAGAGTCCTGGTTCAGGGTTGTGCCTAGGCCCTTTGAAGACTCGTGTGACATGGAGGCCATCTGGGGCCGGTCAGCAGAGGAAAGCTCCATGGGTGCATTCCCTGCACAAGAGCTTTCCCTGGAAGCAGGCAGGAAGCACAGCCCTGCTTCTTGCCTCAGAGTAGAGCGCCACGCCTCTACATCCTCCCCTCATCCTGAGCCCATTAGAGCAGGAAGCTATTCTGGCACTGCCCTAACACACACATCCCACATGTGCTTGCCCCAGCAGGGCTTGAGGTGATGGTATGGACAGCTGGGCCAGAAACGGAGAGTCGGGCTCTGAACTGCACTGAGTAGGGAACATTAGCCCAGCACAGGGACTTGTCCCACTCTCACCGCCAGCGCTTCAGGTTTTGGCAGGAAGACCTTGTTTTCTTGAGGGAGCATAAGTGCCAAGGTCCAAGCCTGCTCTGAGGCCCATCCCAACATAAGGGCCCAGCAATGTTTGCCCTTTGCCAGGAGGGTAGGGACTAATTTGGAGTTCCTCTTCCCCATGCAGGAGATGCCTGCCTGCTGAGCAGAGCTGAGGAGCAGCCTCCTGTGGAAGAGTCTGCAGACATGGAGCCAGCGCAGACTTCCCCAGGGAGTTTGGGTGAGATGGACTCCCTGAGACCTGAGAAGGAGCAATGCCACGAGAGACAGGGGAGGCCGCAAAAGCAGAAGCAGAAGGTAGCCATGAGCCAGGTACCATCTCTACTTGGGCATGAGGGTGGAGAAGGGCCAGAACCTAGAAAGAGCCCGGGTGCGGGCAAGAATTTGTGGAGTTGAGAGATCTAAAGAGCCACTGGAAAGATGCACTGCATGCAAGCAAAAGCAGTGGGGAGGGTCTCAGAGGGAAGCAGGAGCTCACTGCCCAGCACAGGGGCAGAGCTCAGCCCTACCTGAAGGTCAGGAAAACTTTTAAGTGCCCATCATTCCTGGCTCTTCACGAGATAGACTGGGGAGAAGTCCTATGTATACACCAAGTGTGGGAAGAGCTTCACCTTCCTCTCTGCCTTGGTTGCTCAGTGCCAGACCCATTCTAGGGAGCTACCCCACCACTTCAACAGACCTGGTCAAGTACCTACATGTGCAGGTGGGAAGCGTCAGGCACAGCTGTGAGAAGAGTGACAAGACCTTCACCCCTTTTTTCTCCCCGTCTCAGGACCGGTGCATCCCCCAAGGGAGGAAAACACACCAGTGCACTGAGTGCAGGAAGAACTTCATCTGCTTGCAAGACCTGTCCCAGCACAAGTGTGTACAGCACCACTGCACCAAGTGTGGGAATAGATTCAGGCAGCTCTCCGACCTTGCAAGGCACCTGTGCATGCACACAAAGGAGCAGCGACTTCAGTGCTCAGAGTGTGGGAAGAGCTTTGCTCACTCCTCCAGCCTGGCTAGGCACCAGCGTATCCACACAGGGGAGAAGCCACATCAGTGCTCAGAGGAAGAGCTTCGCTCAGTCCTCCACACTGACTCGGCACCAGCGTGTCCATACAGGGAAGAAGCCACATCAGTGCACAGAGTGTGGGAAGAGGTTCACTCAGCCCTTCAAACTGGCTCAGCACCAGCGTATCCACACAGGAGAAAAGCCATATCAGTGCTCAGTGTGTGGGAAGAAGTTCACTCAGTCCTCCAGCCTGGCTCACCACCATCGTGTCCACAGAGGAGAGAAACCACATCAGTGCTCGGAGTGTGGGAAGAGCTTCACGCAGTCCTCTGACCTGACCAAACACCGCCTTGTCCATGCAGGGGCGAAACCATATCGGTGCTTGGAGTGTGGGAAAAGCTTCAGCATATCCTCTACCCTCACTCAGCACCAGCGTATCCACATAAGGGAGAAGCCACATCAGTGCTCAGTGTGTGGGAAGAGCTTCACTTACTCCTTCAATCTGACTCAGCACTTGCTTACCCACACAGGGGAGAAGCCACATCGGTGCTCAGAGTGTGGGAAGAGCTTCACTCACTCCTCCACCCGGGCTCGACACCAGCTTATCCACAGGAGGGAAAAGCCATACCAGTGCTCGGACTGTGGGAAGAGCTTCACCCTATCTTTCGCTCTTGCTCAACACCAGCGTATTCACACAGGGGAGAAGCCACATCGGTGCTCAGAGTGTGGGAAGAGCTTCGCTCAGCAATCCAGCCTGGCTCACCACCAGCGTATCCACACAGGGGTGAAGCCACATAAGTGTTCGGAATGTGGGAAGAGCTTCCCCCGATCCTCCAGCTTGGCTCGGCATCAGCTCACCCACACAGGGAAGAAGTCACATAAGTGCTTGGAGTGTGGGAAGAGCTTCATCCGATCCAGTCACCTGGCCGAACACCAGCGTATCCACACAGGGAAGAAGCCACATAAGTGCTCGGGGTGTGGGAAGAGCTTCACCCGATCCTCCCACCTGTCTCGGCACCAGCTCACCCACACAGAGAAGAAACCACATTAGTGCTCCGAGTGTGGGAGGTTCTTCCTCCAGTCCTCCAAACTGGCCCAGCACCAGTGCATCCCTCTCTGGGAGTGTCTATAATTCTGCCAGCAATACAGTTATGGTTTGGGGATGTATACCTGCTCAGCATTCACCAGTATCTGCATCCAGGGAATCAGTCTCATGTTGGTGCACTGCAGCAACAGTTCACCCTTTGTTCAGCCTTTCAAAGACACTGCAAAACCCAAAGGACACAGAGGCTGGACTCCCAGGTTTGATATGGGTGAGGGGTTAAAAGGAGACACTTCAGGCAGAGGCCAGCCTGGATAATGGGGGAACCTGTGAGGAGATGATCTTTGCATCAGCCTTGGAGCCTGTGCCCTCCACATCATTCCCTAAAAGCAGGCAGTGCTCCCAGAGGGAGAAGTGGTGCCTTCACAACAGGTGCCCTACCCGAGACAGCTGGCTCCAAGTGGCACTGTCTTTGGTGGACTCCTATTTCGACTTCCCTGCTGGCCCCAGCGTTCTTGTATGTGAGCCTCCAGAGTTGTAGGAAGGAGGACATTTATTTCTGGGGAAGCATTCCCTGCTTTCCACCCTGAGCATGCCTTTCCTCCCCACTGCATCACCCGTCTCCCAGGCCTGCACATGGCCATCGCGGTCTGCAAGAAACTGCTACTGCCACCCTGTGAGCCCAGTTTGGCAGGTTTTTTCTTCTCAGCCCCACATCAGAACTGAGCACCACCAGGTGCCAGCTGCCCCCCTTTCCCTCCATGCCATTCTCCATAGCAGCTTCCTTGGTAATCAAGCCCCACAACTTAATATGATACCTCTGTGCTTGGTTTCTACTTCCTCTCAAGAACTGTGAAATGCAATAATAGGGGTAAAGGAGGTGCAGCCTGTGACAGGTCCTGCCTCTTGTGTGGAAGGGTGGGGAAAGAATGAAGGCATCCTCTGGGTGAAATGCAGCATGTTTTAATCTCCCAGTGAAAATATTATGGCTTCCCTCCTTGTGCCAAAGCCATTGCATGTTCTGTAGGAGCCGCTTCAAGAGGTTAATAATCCACCCTGCAGAAAAGGCCCTGGGGGTTAATGTGGGCAAGAAGCAAGCCAGCAGTGTGCCCTTGTTGCCAAGAAAGCTAAGGACATACAGGGCTGCACTGGCAGGTGTGTTGCTGGTAGCTCAAGGCAAGTGTTTCTTCCCCTCCATTCAGCACTGGGGAGGCCACTTCTGGAGTCCTGTGTCTGGTTTTGGGCCCCCACTACAGAAAGGATATGGACACATTGGAGAGTCCATCAGAGGGCAACAAAATGGTGAGAGGGCTGGGGGACAAGACTTTGAGGAGAGGCTGAGGGAACTGAGCTTATTTAATCTAGAAAAGAGAAGACTGAGCTGGATTGAATAGCAACCTTCAGCTTCCTGTAGGAGGGTTCACAAGAGGATGGAGCTGGACTGTTCTCAGTTGTGGCAGATGCCAGAACAAGAAGCAATGGTCTCAACTTGCAGCAAGGGAAGTTGAGGTCGGATTGTAGGAAGTATTTTTTCACTGGGAGGGTAGTAAAACACTGGAAGAGGTTACCTGGAGAGGTGGTGAAAGCTTCATCCTTGGAGGTTTTCAAAACCTGGCCAGACAAAGGCTTCACTGGGATGATGTAGTTGGGCTGGTCCTGCTTTGAGAAGGGGGTTGGGCTAGATGTGACCTCCTGAGGTCCCTTCCAACCCTAATTTTCTATAATTCTTTAGAGGAATGCCTGTTCTATACATTTGGGGGTATTGGTTATAGCCCTGTTGGTCTTCCCTGCCATGTATTTGCATTTTCACGGACCTGCATGTTGGCTTGTTGATTCCACTCAGGAGAGCCCACAAACACCAGCATTCTCACCCTATGAGTGCATAAGGGTGTTTGTTCCTGAAAGCTTGTAAAGAACAGGCAGTAGAGGCAGAGCCTGGGGGCCACTCCCTGGCACCGCACCATTGTAGGAACCTGCCAGGCTGCAATTGTCCCATGGCCCAGCCCAGGGCCCCATTCCCTGTAACTTTGCCTCAGCTGGGCCTGGTTGTGGGGCAGTTGGAGCCCGGTGGCTTGTGGAGGAGTGTGACGTGGTAGAGCCAGTGGGGAGGAACGTCCCACCTCTTCCAGTGGATGCAGCAGTGGGAGCTGCCTGCCCATGGCCTTGGAGGATCTGCCAGGCTCCGATAGCCCCACAGCCCGGCCTGATCACAGCCTGTACCACCCCCTCTCCCCCCCCCCCCCACCCCCGCGCCTCGCCAGGCGTCGCAGCCCCCGCCCCGGCCCTTCCCTTGGCAGTGGCACCGGCGTCTCCCCCTCCCTGCCAGCTGTTGTTGGGGTGGCACAGTGCAGTGCGCCGGCTCCCTGGCTCCCGACTGCCTCCACCCCCTCCCCTGAGCCCCATCACAGAGTTGTGCGTGTGTCCACCGTGGCGAGCTAATCACCACCTGCCCTCTTGGCAGCATAGGCGCAGCTGACCTGGAGTGTTACAGACAGACAGACACACGGACGGAAGGGCTAAGGCTTATATTATATTAAAATATTACCAGTCCTATGAATGCACTTCTCTGTCAGCTGGCCAGGCATCACAGAGCTGGGTGGTTCCCCAAACAAAGATTAGATGTTTTTCAGTCTTCAGACTCAATCAGGATCGGCGAGGAAGCAGCTTGTTTTTTCTCTTTTCAAGGCGATGGTTTGTATAGACCTTTAGTCATGTAGCCACCAATTAGGTAAGTTTTTGTTTTGCATCAACAGGTTTCTCTTTTTTATGGACATTGCTTTGTGTCCTCTTTCTATCCACACTGTCCTCCTCAGTGCCAGGGTCCTCCTGATTCAGATATGGGTGGGATATGTGCTAATAGGCTATTTTGTCGGACTTTTCACAGCACCATTTGGGAAGAAGGGGAGCATTCCTTAGTGGTGAAAGAACAGGGTAGGGGCTATTTAGAAAATCTGGACATGTAAAAGTCTATGGGGTCAGGTGCAATGCAGCGGAGGTCCTGATGATCACCCCAGAGTGCTGAGGGAATTAGCAGAGGTCATTGCAGGACCCCTGGCATGGCTTTACGAGCACTCATGGTGCTCTGGTGTGGTGCCGGAGGACTGGAAAAGATCCAATGTGGTCTCCATTTTCAAAAAAGCGAGGGCGGAGGACCTAGGAAACTACAGGCCCGTTAGTCTTAGCTCGGTCCTGGGGAAGCTCTGTGAGAAAATTATCCTGGAGCACATCTGCGAGGGGCAAGCAGGGAAGGTGATGCTTAGGGGCAACCAACATGGGTTCATTCGAGGCAGGTCCTGTCAGTCCAACCTCCCTTTTGGGGTCTCTGGTGCGCCAGCTGGAGGAGCTCCAGGCCACAGTCCAGAGACTGCGTGCCATCAGGGACTGCGAGCAGGAGATAGACTCCTAGTGCCAGGCCCTTCTCCCCTGGGAGGCAGAGGGTAGACCACAGTCCCCCTCCACGCCAAAGGAGGACTTTGGGACCTCCTGCTGTGTCCAGCCAGGGGCATGGACCACGGTGGGCAAGGGCCCTAAGGCCCGCTGCACCAAGGCCCCTACCCGACCAGAACTAAGCAACAGG